>NW_026595019.1:0-23903 GCF_907164565.1 Psammomys obesus | reverse complement strand
TATATACACATATTCATACACACACACACACACACACACACACACACGATACTTGCTTGATTTCAAAGACTGATTAGACTCTTTTCTTGCTCACAGCCCTTTGAATCACCCAGCACCTTAAATACAGCTATACATCTGTCCAGCCAAGGTCTGTCCAGCTTGGATATGGTACCTTTGCAGCAAAGAAGGCCTGAAGACTTTGCCAGAGGACGAACAGCATGAAGGGAACATATGTGCCTTCTCACCCACACACCACTGACTTTTTACTTTTGAGTGACAGGGTTTTGGCTGTTCTTATGGAAAAAGTATAATATGTTTTTTTCTTGAATCAGATCAATATGTTAAAAAATTACACTAAGACTTTCACTTAGCCCTGGGAATTCTCCTTCCATGAGAAAATTTCCAGTGTCATCAAAGGGGTAAAGGTCATAAAATTATACCTCAGTGCTATGTATGTATTTATCAATGAGACAGCCCGTGAGTTTCAAGGCTGGGCAAGGTTCTGCGGTGCAGCCATATGCGTGTGTTTAAGTGAGTGTGTGCACGCGGACGTGGAAGCCAGAGGCCATTGCTGAGAGTCTCAGTTTATCACCACCTTTTGGACAGGGCCTCTCACTGAACATAGAGCACATTAAGCTGGAGAGAGTGCTGGCCAGTGAACTCCAGGGAATCACCTGTCTCCCCCTCCCCACAGCTGGGACTGTAGACACATGCTATGGCACCTGGCATCGTTAAAATTTTGTTTTATTTGATGTGTATAGGTGTTTTGCCTGTGTGTGTGTCTGTGTTCCACGAGCATTTCTGGTTACTGAAGAGGCCAGAAGGATATTGCGTCCTTTGGAACTGGGGTTACAAGTGATTATGAACCTTCATGGGGATGCTAGGAGGCAAACTCTGGTCCTCTGGAAGAGTGGCCAGTGCTCTTACCTGCTTAGCCTTATCTCTAGGTCTCCCTCATTTATTACATATGGGATCTAATTCAGGTTTATGTAGCAGGTATTTCACTAAGGAGCCATCTCCCTAGTTTGCATCCCACAAGAACTTGGCATTGCAACTCAAGGTCACCACATACAAAGTTCATACTCAAGAACTGTGCAATCATAGTTCCAAAATACACATACATACACATACACATTCATACATACATACATAGTAAATCTTATGTTTTAAGTAAACTTACAGTTTTGCACACTGAGTCTAGTTCTTAGCTATCTCTGGGTCTATATGGCTCACTAGAAATGACTAGACAACCAGGAGTTCATTCCAACAGAGTAGGGAGGTATACTCAATGCATCTCAACCTTCAATCTATCAGACATCTTGCAACAGCCCTGGAATTAAGTGAGGCTATTTGATTTACTATTGTGTAAGCTATTCACCCCCTAATGCAGTTGATGTTTCAGTTCAATGGCTGGTCATCTTGTCCTTTGCATAAAATCATCTGACATATTGAATCCTGAATACTGGAGCAACTCAGGAGTGACACTAATTTATTGCTCTTTCTTCTAAGGAGAAAACTCTTTGGTGGAAATTGTTCTAAAGATTCAGAAACCATCAGCTGCTGTTATATTCTAAAAATCCAAACACAGCGGCCAACACAACATGTTATTAAAAAGAGCAGACCCCTAGCAGATTGTACACACATTGGCTTTCCCCTCCCTAAACACGGCCACCAAGCCTTGCCCGATGTGGTTTGAGCCAATTTCAGGCAATTTGCTCAAATCCAGGCAGAGGTGCGGTCCAAGGTTAGTGTCACAATGATGGTATTCTTGGACGCAATTGCAAGACTGACAATGAAAACCTACACATACTACTAGTGTAGCAGTTTTAGAAATTAAATTGTAGGGAGATTGTTGGTATAATGTTCTTTTGGAATGTATGCAGTTTACCCTTGTTCATTCAAATGCTGATTTATCTTCCCCACTCTCTGGTTTCAGTCCGGACATTGCATTGTGATACTTATTCTAAGCCTCACCGGTCTCAACTTTGTGTATACATGCTAAAATAAAGCAACCAGCCACAATGTTGAGCAATGGAAAGGAAGCAGGAAGAGAGGGAGGAGCCAGAGGACAGGAAGGTGTGGGAGGCAGAGGAGGAGGGAGAGAAGGGCAGGAGATTGTTGGGAGAGCAAGGCTGGAGGAGAGGTCTTGGAATGACATGGAGAATGAACCGGACCTAAGATTTCACTAAAAGCAAGTATAATGTGGGAAATCTAAATGTTAGGAAACTATGAGGGCTTGGAGGTTTGGGATGAGTAACTATTGCCCAGCATTGTGTTCTAGGTTAATTAAATAAATCATAGTCTCTGTGTGGTGATCTGGTTATACAGCTGTTTAGGATTAACCACAGCTTACTAAAATATATATAAACAGTAAATATTAATGCTTAATACAACAGGAGATTAAGTAATACCTACTTATCTTAACACCAAATTCTAGCACCAGGCAGAAGGTATTGGTACATTTTAACCACTCCCCGCAGCCCTACAGCAGTCTCCTCTAACCTGTGGGAAATATGTGTTAAACTTCTCAGTGAGTGCCCATGATCACATATAGTACTTGATACATTAGTATAAACATTAATAACATTAGTAACATTTATAACATTAGTATTTCCATACATCCATGGGACAAATTTTATTTAAAAAATTAGGTGCAATGATAAATTAATAACAGAAGAATTATAATACTATTTCATGTGAATGTACTCTCTTATAAAACACCTTGTTTTATTGTACTTACATTCTTGAGATAATGTTAAGTGATACAGTATCTACACAATGAGATTAGGTGAAAATGACCTGAGTTTTGTGACAAAGAATGAGACTGGTAAGCATGCTGTAACTGAATATAACACTCTGATGATGTGACAGTTGATCTGATAACTAACATAGTTAAAGAATTAATTGGATTGCTTTATTTTTTGCTGTTTAATTTCTTGAGTTCTTTATACATTCTGGATATTAGCCCTTGTCAGATATAGGGTTGGTGAAGATCCTTTCCCAATCTGTACGCTGCAGTTTTGTTCTGACGACAGTGTCCTTTGCTTTACAGAAGTTTTTCAGTTGGAGCCTACCTGCAGAGGGCCTCTGAAAGACTACACCCAGCAGGATATTAAAGCAGATGCTGAGACTCATATCCTAACTTTGGGCAGAGTACAGGGAATCTTATGAAAGAAGGGGGAGATAGAAAGACCCAGAGAGGACACGAGATCCACAAGGAGAGCAACAGAACCAAAAAATCAGGGCCCAGGCATCTTTTCTGAGACTGATACTCCAAACAAGGACTATGCATGAAGATAACCCAGATAACCCTGCACAGATATAGCTCATGGCAACTCAGTGTTCAAGTGGGTTCCCTAGTAACGTGAACAGGGATTGTCTCTGACATGAACTCAGTGTCTGGCCTTTGGATAACCTCCCCCTGAGTGAGGAACAGCCTGCCAGGCCACAGAGGAGGACAATGCTGACAGTCCTGAATGGACCTGATAGGCTAGGGTCAGATGGAACGAGAGGAGGACCTCCCCTATCAGTGGACTGGGGGAGGGACATGGAAGGAGATGAGGGAGGGAGGGTAGGATTGGGAGGTATGAGGGAGGGGCTACAGCTCAGATGCAAAGTGCATAAATTGTAGTAAATAAATAAATAACTTAATAAAAGCAATGAATGGTAGGTAGTGTTCGATACTATGGATATGTTGAACGGAATGATGGCTCAGTACGTACAGAGCAGGAAGTGCATACATTGTGGATATGCTGGATGGAGTTCACATCCTGAGCAGAGTGGGGCAGGAAGAGATTTCATCATGCTGCTCAGAATAGTGCAGAAGCTAACATCTGTGAATTCTTTATTTGTGGACTCTGCGGTATCAGTTACTTTTCCTATTGCTGGGACCCAGTGCCTGACAGGATATAATGTAAGGGAAGAAGGGTGTACTTTGGTTTACAGTGTAGGAAGAGAAAGAGTTCATTACTGTGGGGAGACAGGGCTGCAGGACATGCGGTAGCTGGTCAGACTGCATCTACGCTCAGGAAGTAGTAGAAGACAGACAGGAAGTGAGGCTGTCCAATCTCAAGGTCTACCTTCAGCTACCACTTTCTCCAGCAAGTTTCCACCTCCTAAATGTTTCGACACTGTCTTAAACAGCAGAACCAGCTGGGGACCAAGTGTTGAAAGGCACATACCTATGGGAACATTTCACATTCAAACCGTAGCATATGGGTAATTGAAAGCATGGGGGGAAATATTATGGGTAAGGAGAGTCCACTGTACATTCACCCAGCCAACTACGTGCAGCATTCTCAAAGGCAGTCTCTTCATGAACCATCTTAGCTGGCTTAATAATACTTTATGATCTGTGAGTCAACCACCCGTGAAAATAAAAAAACATAAACTTTATTTTTGTCTCTCATGCACAGAACAATTTAATTTTTAAATTAATGTAAAAGCAGACGGTGCCTTGCTCCCAATGAGGTATGTCTGCCCTGCATCACTGTGTAAACACAACTCAATTGCTGTGAGAATTAAAGATGGATCAACAAAATCAATAGTTAATTGTGTTACTCAGGGTTTTTCATTTCAGATCTAATCTGTAAAGAAGGTCCAGGGGATGTTTGCTTTTGATTTTCTTAAAATATTATTTAAAGCACTCCTGTCAGGGCAAAGAGTTCACAGGGGTCTTCACACTATTTCCATAGGTTATTTAGCTTGTAAGTAGTCAAGGTCATATCGATCGCCCGCCTCTCCCATTCTCATTTTTAAATTCTGTATCGTTATCGGGCAAGCTGCCTTGCACTCAGGCCAAGCCAACTTTATTGTAGAAATAACACCACATAATACATGCCTCAGTACCAAACAGAGTGCATGCTTGCATGGAAGACTAACTCTATTTTATTTTTTTCCTTCATTTATTTTTAACTACATGTTCATGTCTCTGTGTGGGTGTGTGCACTCGTGAGAACGGTACCCAAGGAGGCCAGAAGAGGATGTCAGATCCCTTGGAGCTGGAGTTAGCCATAGTAGTGAGCTGCCTGAAAGGGATGCTAGGAATAAACTCAGGTCCTACACAAGGGCCGTAGGTGCTTGTCGCTGCTGAGCCATCTCTCCAGCTCTGTACACTAACTTGTGGTCTATTTCATGATGACAGTCATAGCTGTTAAGCAGATGCACATCCCTAAACCCCCCAAAATCAGCAGAATAAGGAATGCTGAAGTTCATGCTGTGATGTTATTGTTATTTGTGAAACTACCCGAAGGAGATGGGCCTCTAGGCATGCCTCCTGGGGCTTATCTTGGTTGTGTTAATTGAGATGGAAAGACTGACTCACTGTTCGTGGCATCATGCCTGGCTAGATCTGAAAGTGGATGAGCTGAGAAACAGAGCTGAGTATTAGCTTGCATTCATCTGTTGCTTTCTTCTAGCTACAGGAGTGATGTGACCAGCTGCTACAAGCTCTATTTGTGTTCATTCCCCTATTGTGACCAGCCTGGAGCCCAGATGAGCCCATTCTCCCTCACGTTGTTCTGTCATGGCATTGTACCACAGGCAACAGGAAAAGCAACCGAGATGTATGGTTATCTGTGGCATGGGGCAGCACTGTGGGGCTAGGGTAAGCCTCTAAGATGGATCATCTAGTCCCACACCCCACAGAGAGCAGAGCGAGGTGCTACTGCTGGAATAGAGCCTGGAGACTGTCTTCTGGTCTCATCTGTGCAGGCCAATGACGTAAAAGGAAGCACAGTGGGTTTCTTCCTGTTCAGGGAGATGCACAGCATTATCCAGAGCCCCATGGGAGTACCATAAGGACTGCCTTGACCATCGTTATATTACAGTGGGGCTGAATATGTAATGTTTGAACTTCTTTTCTGTCTAGAGTACAACCTTCTATATAATAAGTTAAGCCTTGCTCTCCTGCTCACATATTGTTAGAAGCCTCCATCCATTTCAGAGACTGAAGGCAAAATAATTCTTGAAATAATGAATCATTTTTTTCTCTTGCCATCTTGTCTGGAAATCCCATGATTATTTTGCCGTAGCAGACAATGACCTTCTCAAAGGAGGCCTATCAAATGCTCAAGATAAATAATGAGAAGGTCTCTTCCTCCTGCCTCAGGCAAAAAAAAATGCAGAGAGGGAATATGTTTGTGCAAGTATCGATATGTTCATCTTTGGAGGAGCAGCTGTGTGCTCTGCATGAAGCAGAAACTCATGTGCTGCCATGGGTCAAGTGACCCCATTCTACAGGACTCTCAGGGTGTAATGCTTGGAGGGACTTTGAAGGAGACACTGAAGCCCTTCACCTAGTAAGTGGCAAATGAATGGTTTTCAGAAGGCAGGCAGAGCTCTTGGCTCATGCATGAATTACCTAAAGGAAATAGAGCTTCAGCTAAAGATATCTCCAACTATCTAGAGAAACATGGTCCCGATTTACTGTCTAGCCGCTAAAATGAATAATGAACTCGCTCTTCACCCCTTGATGCCACAGTCCTCCTCCCTAGGCAGCAGAAGGAGTGAAGGTCTCTCCTATTTTTCTCCCCATGGAAAGAGGGTTCTTGAAAAGTTGGTGGGGCCTGAAGGGAAACAGCAGCTTCTCTGGCATTTAAGTGTTGTTGGATGGCATAGGAGAATAGGACTGAGTTGTCTGGGCCAGAGATACCTTTCCATCTTTTATGATTCTGGTATTTGAATCTTGTTCAGTTTATGGCAGCTGAGGACATAGAGCTTAACTTTAGGGGAGAAGTGCCAAATCCCATGTCCAGTGAGATGACACATTGGGTAAAACACTTGCTGTGTGAACCTGGATGACTGCGGCTCACTGCCCAGAAGGCATGTAAAAGTAGAAGGAGAAAGCCAACTCTGCAAAGCTGTCATCTTAAAGCAACGTGTGTGCTGTGATACCTGCAGCATACATTCAAGTGGCACATGCATACCCACACACATCCAATCATCACCATCATCACCATCATCATCATCATCATCATCATCATCATCATCAATAAAAATTTTCTACCCATGATAAAATTAAAAGATAACTGGCAGGTGACTGGAAGGTAACTGTCCTATGTGGAAGTGAGGAAAAAATGAAAATTATTGCCAGACAAGCTCAGAATATCAATGGGCTCAACCAAGTGGTACCCAGAAGCACCAGGGGGCAAAGATCACAGGGGTCAAAGAGCAATCTCCAAAGCAATCAGGATACCAATGATCCAGGATTTGCAGAAAAAATTAGGAATTCTCAGCAACATCTTGGTGGAAGGTCAGTGGCATGCAGATAGATATCACATAGACTATTTACCTAGCCACTTGGGCATGGCAGCAGGCAAGATTTTGAGCCCAGCAAGGCAATCTCCAGGTTCTGATTCACATATCTCACACTCTCTCTAAAATGTTTCCCCCTGGGCTGGGGGATGGCTTAGTCAGCAAAGTTCTTCCTGCACAAACATGAGGATCCAGAACCCATGTAAAAAGAGCTGGACATGGTGGCCAATGCAGAGGAGGCAGACAGTGGCTCTCTGAGGTCACTGATCTGCCAGCCTAACAGGTGAGTTCCAGGTGAGCGAGAGGCTCTGTGTCAGAACCTAGGACAGACTGTGTCCTGGAATGACATTGGAGGTTATGTGTATACACCTGTGCTCCCCCACAATGCACCCACAGAAATATATTTGCCAGCACATAAATGTGCACACACATGAAAGCATGCACAAACGTAATAATGTACTGATAAACCCACAGGTCCTTGCATCCTTTGGGATCATCAGCACTCACTCATATCCTGAGACTCAGGCACTGGGAAATCTCAGAATCATTTCCTGTGGAGGAGCCAGCCCTGCTTCCCTCCCCCTCCTCTGCAGAGCAGTACCGTGGACAGAGCTAGACAATATTATAACATACCTGTTTGCTAATGTGGCTCTATCTCCCGTGCAGGGATGATGACTTATGTGTCTTCATGCTCCCATGCCACATGCCTGACACACAGGCCACATGTGTTAGCAAATCCTTGTTTCCTGGTCCTTTGTGTTCCACTAGAACTGTATCACTCACCCCTATAATACCTTTCATGCCTTTGGAAGTGACTGAGTTCCAAGAACAAGGTGATAGCCTCTCCAGTGGGAAATTTTTCATATCCTGAAGGTCAGGTAGTGTCTAACCATGCAGTAGACATCCAGGTTTCTGTTATTTAGAATTTGTGCATGGACTTAATTACCTTCTCAACAGGTAAATGGGAAAATAAAAATTGTTTTCCAGAAAGCTCTGCTTAACTTGTACTCTGAAGGGACATCTCTGCTGCCATGAGCTCAGCTCCTGAAAGAATCCACCACACAAAATCTGAAAGGACAGTGACTTTAACAACAAGTTAAGAGTGAGTAGGGAGCAGAGCACACCACAACGGAGTTGAAGGGATGGCTCAGTCAGTAAAGTACTTGCTTGCGAGCACCAAGATCTGAGTTTCATTCCCTGAACCTGTGCAGAAGTGCCTGAGGTGGTGATGTGTGTAATCCTAGCCCCAGGGAGGAGGAGAATCCCTGGGACTTGCCAGCCAGCCAGTCTAGCCCAGTTTCAGGCCAGCCCAAAATAAGGTTGATGGTGTCCCAAGGGAGGACCCCTAAGGCTTTGGCTTCCACATGTGCCTGCAAACACAAACACACAGAGTACAAAACTTAAAGAGCTGTGGAGAGGCCTAGGGTCCTCAATGGGCTCATCTCCAAGCTAAGTGATAGCTCCATTACCCCAGGAGGCCTTTGGCTTAAGCTTTGTCTTTGGGTATTCAGGGACCCTCAAGGTGACAGAAGCTGACTCATGTAGTAGGTAGCATTTTTTTCACATGTCAGAACTGACATAGGTTTGAGGGTGGAAGGGAGATAGTTGCTTAATTTTCAGCTTTACGAAAACCCAGACTTCTAGCTAGTCAAATATGAGCAGGCAAGTATTTCTCTACTGGACTGCAGGCTTGATTCTTCTGCATCACATAGCTACAGTTTTCTTACCTCATTGGGAATATAATTTTTCCCTTCAGTCTGTTTTAAAGATGTTCCTGGCATGGTTTGTGTTGGGATGGGGGGGGCACTGGGGAGATAGTGGCTCAATCGGTACAGTGTTTGTTATGCAAGCCGACAGAGCTGCCTTCCAGCCACAGCAGCCGTTAGAAGTGGGTGGGGTGGCATGTGCGGCAACTCCACAGCTGAAGAGCAGAGACAGACCTATCCTCGGAGCTTGAAGGCCAGCTACCCTAGAGCACTCCAGACCAGCAAGACACCTTTCTCAGAATAAGGGGGGCAGTGGCTGCGTTACAACATCTGAGGTTGTCTTCTGTCTCTGGCCTGTATGTACACATGCGTGTATGCCATCCACTTCACAAGAACATACACACACACACGACTCCAGACCATCAAAGCTTTACTAAAAACTATGAAATCGACCCAAAGGGTGTATCCATTGGGACAGGAAAGAGGAAAAAGAGGTGTGTTGGAAGTTCAGACCTGCTAGGCATGGGTGTTTCCCCTCCCTTTGGTGGTATTAGAGAACAGCTACAAAATTTTCACCTCAAGCAAGAAAAAACAACAACAACAAAAAAACGCCAAGTCATCTTCTACAAAAGTGTTGGTATATATTTTGGTCTACTGGTCATAGCCAATAAAGACATCATGCTGTATGCCAACTAGAAAGAAATATGGTGGAGGATCACAGACATGCAGCAGTGAGTAAGGTGCTTGCACGCAAATATGAGAACTACATCTATATCCCCAGCAGTGTACAAAAAGTGGGATGTGGTGGAGGTCACCCCTACTCCCATTGCTGGGAGACGGACCCTGGCAGATTCATAAAGGCTGCAACTGGTGTGAGCGTCAGGTTCAGGAAGAGATTTGAACTCCAAAGACAACATGGGCAGCTACAGGGAATGGCAGCTGATGTTGACTTACTTCTGGTGTTTTCCTGGCATATATGTATCAGACATACACACACACACACGCACGATGCAGGCTGTCTTAGCTGATGTGGCAGGAGTTTGAGCAGGGAGGCCTGGTAGCTTCAGCCACGAGGGGACAACTATCAAGGTTACTCTCCTGCCATCCTCAACAACAAAACAGGAGTGGCTCTTGTACCCTCCCACGATGGGATAGTAACCAAAATATCTAATTAATCTGAGAATGAATTATGGTCTAAGAAACATACTACTTTATAATCAATTTTAAGTGAGTCCCTAACTAAATAAGATGAAGAAAAAGCTGTAAGATTATAAGAGGCCGGCACATTCTGCTCTCAGTGACTGATGATTTTAAGTGTGTGTGGGGGGATAATTTTACAATCCATCAAGTTTTTTGTCATCTCAAAATCATGCCTCCCAATGCATGCTGTAAATTAATTTTAGAATTTACATATTTATTAAAAATTGTATTGAACACAGCAGGAAGTGAGTCCTATTTGAATAATAAAATAACTTGTTATTCTATTGGAGATTAAAAATAAAAAAATGTAAAATATTCTATCTTCAGGTAATAACCGCATAAATTGCTCTCCGAGTTAGTTAAACTGATAATTAACATGCACCAGAGGCTTTGACAGAATATTAAAGATAATCCCCAAAATTCCCATTCTGGGGGAATTTAAAGAGTTCTCAAAGTAAGAATCAGGGGAAAGATTATATGCCAGGGTGCACGCTTTGGGCACGGTCCCATCACTTTGGGGGAGGTGTACCCCGGAACCTTGGTCTGTGTGACCTCCTTGAAGTCTGGCTGAACTCCTGAAGGATGCCACATGCCAGATGTCTACATTAGCTGGATCCCGTCCTGGGAGGACTCTGGGACACGCGGGACAGTCACTGGAAGGGCACAGGGTCTACGGGGTTTTAATCACAGGGTGATGTCATACTCCATCTTGGCAGGCACACCCACTCTAGATTAACTTCCAAATACAGTGTCAAGTGAGAGAACTGTTTCTACGGTGTGAAAAGCCGGGAGCATCTGTGGAATAATAAAAAGGTCAAAGAGCTGGTGTGTTGCCTCACGTCCTCCTCAGCATGATGGGGGAAGAAAAAACCCCAGGCCGAGATGGCTCAGTCAGCGCACCTGCCTAGCAAGCCGGAGGACCTGAGTTGGATCTCCAGAAGCCTGTGAAAACTGGGTGCATGGCAAGCTAAGGGGAGGTGGAGTCCGCAGACCCTGGGGCACACTGATTAGCCAGCCAAGCCTGCTTGGTGAAGCTCTAGGCCAGCGAGAGAGCCTGTCTTGAACACAAGGTGGAGGGAACCTAGGAGGAAGCAGTCAAGGTTGTCTTGGCCGCCACATGTACATGCATGCGTGAGCAAGTGTGCCCCAGCATACACACTGTACTCCCTTCCCACAGACGACCCATCCACACACAAAGGAAAACACCTTGAGAAGGAATGATACTAGCAAACAAGCTCTTTAAAGTCCTGGGGGACAAAGAGGAGGGAAAATACCCGTTTCCCAGGAATTTCAGCTTAATCATGGCTCTTTCTTTCCACAGGGAGTCAGGATGAGGTGTTACCACCGCCTTTAAGAAAACGAGATTCGCTTCATGGTGATCTCAGGGGCTTGGCTGACACTACTCCCCCGCAGACTTCACAGCTAACGCCTGGCGTGGATGCCCCTTCCCCTCCATGGTAGAGCTAGCCTCAGAATCCTTAACATAGCAGTTCAGGCAACCGCTCTCCAGGCATTGTTCTGACATTGAGATAAAAGCTATCTGGCTCCCCCCTCTAGTGTATGTGTGTGTACATGCGTGCGTGCGTGCACAGACATATGAGCTATTCACGTGTTAGTGTGTGCAGCCAATGTGAGATATACATGCCAATGTTTCATGTATGAAAACTTGCAGTCACCCTTCATTTCCCTCTGACTTCTAATTAAGTTCTGTTTGTTTTTACCATCCCTCTCCTTTTGCATTACCATAGCTGCATTTCCTGTCTTTCTCCTGATTCCTGGGGATGTTCTGTCAATCAGAGTCAATGGCACAAGTCTGGGCATCATGAGGAGGAGAGGACTCAAGTGCTTCCTCCTGCCTTTGTCCTACACCTGACAGCCCTGCTCCTTTCCCACTTGCCTGCTCCCAGGGGTCCTTTCCTGTGGGTTGAGTTCCCTTTGAGCTATCCACCCTCTGGTCCCTCAGCCGTTCTTGCCATTGTCTCTCCATCTGGGGTGTAGCTGTGACTTCCTGTTTCCGCTGAGCTCTAGATCACTGCTGTGTGCCATGCAGCACCTTGGCTTGTTCACTATTTGAAGAAACTAAACCTTGTGCGGAATCCCATCAGCTGAAAGGCCTGAGGTGTTCCTGTTTGCACCCTAGACTCTGGCTGCTAACAGCAGCAACTTCTCTGTGTTCTGCTGTCTAAACACAGACAATCTAGAGCTGTCGGCATGTCGCGCCAATAAGGTTACTGGCTCCCAAGTCTGAATATTTGAGTTTGTTCCCCAGGACACACATGATGGAAAGAGAGAATTAACACACACACAAGTTGTTCTTTGACCCCCATATGGCATGTTCATGAGCATGCGTATACATACATTCACACACATACACACTAAATAAGTATATAAAGTATTAAAAGTATTTTAACCTATAACCTGGGCCCAGTCATTCTTCACCGCCTGTTTTCTGCGGCTATCCTTTCTCTCCTGGATGCCTGCCTGGCCTCCTCCATAGGCTTCCACGCTCCTTTTCTGTGGGCCTGCTCTCCGCACATAGACCACTGCATTCCCCGGAAATGGACCAAACCCTGCTGGGATTGCTCCCGCTGTTCCCTTTGCTGAGACGGAAGGCTAGAGCCTTTTCTGCGAACTGCCAGTAAGGTCTTACACACCGGCTCCTGAGTTCTTCTTCACCCTGACTCCCATCCCTTCTACCAGTGTGCTCTATCCACACTGGCCTGGGGAGATGCTGAGCACGCCGCTGTACATGCTGTATCTGCCCATAAGATCCAGCCTGCATCACAGGCCAGCACTCCACCTAACTTTGTCTTCACACACCCACTCTTCACGGGGGCTCCACTCAATTAGTCCCTGGGGTCAGTGGGCTCATCATTTCCTATGTATTCACTTTTCCCCACTTAGAAATGTACATCACCGGGGTGCCCAGGTGCCTCAGTGATGAAATGTTCTTGTCACCCGGCCTGATGACCTGAATTCAACCCCTGGAAACACACAAGGTAGAAAGAGAAAACCAGCTGCAAGAAATCGTCCTCTGGCCTCCAGGTGTACACTGCAGTACACAGTGCGCGCGCGCGCGCGCACACACACACACACACACACGCACACACACACACACACACACACACACACGCACACACACACCACATAATAAATGCTTTAAACATACATCATTAGTTGACGTTTTCTAGTCACTTGGTGGCCACAGAGGGTGGTTCCAGGATGTCCCCCTCACCTTGTGAGGGATGCCCAGCCCCCACGGGTGCTCAGATGATTCTTTTATATGGTTACAACCTCCCTATCTGCTGCGAATGGCCTCTGTGTTCCTCACAACACCCACCATGCTGGAAATGCTGTGCCTTTTTCTCCGCATAGTTAGGGAATAATGGTGACTTGGAATGTTTTCACATGTTCTGTGCAGGTGCACTTTGGTTTTCAAATATTTTCTCTTCAGGCCTGGTTGAATCCTGCACTGTGGGGCTCACAGATATGAAGGCCTACTGTACTCCACCTTGTTTATTTCTCTCTCAGCTAGTATGAGGCAAGGACTTAGTCTTTTTTTTTTTTTAATTTGCTCTATCTACCATGCCCAGAATGGCACCTATTAAACAGCATGAAGCACATAAATAGTTTTGAATCAATGAATCATAAATGAGAAGCTTATATCACACTGTGAAGAACAAGTAGTGCTGGGAAATAATTAGCTGTAGTGATAGAATAAAAGCAAACATGTAAACATCTTTCCAATTAAGTCACTACATGGTTCAAGATGGAAACCAGGGAGTTGCTGGGTAGCTCTGTTATGAGCTAAGTGAACAGATTCTGCTCTGAGCCTCCCCTCCCCTCCCTGCGTTCTCATCGCTCCTGCTGCCACCTTTGGGTTGTCCTTTCTTGTACCTGTGTTGTAACTGGGAAACACTCCTGTGATGGTCTGTGCTGTCACTTGACAGAGTCTAGAATTACCCAGGGGGCAAGCCTGTGGGGATGACCTTGAGTACCTTCTCTGACATGAGAAGAGCCATCTTGATGGAGGGGATGGCCATTCCTTGGGCTGTATACAATGAGCAAGGCGATGAGTGCTGGCAAGCATTCACTCATCCTTCTTAGCTTCCTTAGCTTTCTTAGTTGTAGACAGGACATGACCAACTGTTCCAAGATCCCGTTGCCCTGACTTCTCTATCACAGTAAACTCGATCTGTGATCCAGAAGCAGCCTGTGTCTCTCTAGGTGCCTTTGTTAGTGTATCGTGTCACAGCTACAGAAAAGTAACTGAGGTCTGCATGTGTTGAAGGGACCACGTGACAGCTGATGAAGTCCTTTGGTTTGCTTGCTTTGATTATGTAAGTTAGAAAAGTATCTCTGAGCAACCCATGGTTCTCCGACTCCTTCTGATACAAACTGTAGCTACCTGCCATGACTTGTTTAAGACACGTGCTTTGCCAGCTTCCCAAGATCCCAGCAGGCCCAAGCTGGTCTCTCCTAAGTCAAAGGCTTAGTCATTCTCCTGCCCTACCATCTTCTGCTTTGGCTTTGGGTGATTCTGTTGACTGAACTAAGCCCCTCCCCCCTTACAGCTGGACTTTATTTGGAACTAAGCTCAATGTGGGTGTAATCAATACACTGAGCACAGAAGGTCTAGGGAGATGGCTCAGGTGATAAAGTGCCTGCTAGGTAAGCATGAGGACCCAAGCTTAAGGATCCTCAGCATCTTTGTAGAAAAGCTGTACCTGGTAACCCCAATATTCACTCGTTTTCCAAGTTAAACTTTGGTAGAATCATTTCTTTGGTTTGTCAGTGCCCTATCTAAAGTTAGTGGATGTGTGCTCACATCTCCTTGAAAAAAATCACACAACACTCATGTTAAAACACCAATGAGTGGCCATAGGCACTGAAAATTCTAGCCTGAGGATGAATAGACAGAGGGTCCAAGTGCAAGTCCCACACAAGATGAAGCCAGTCAAAATTCCTACCCCAAGCTGAGGCACCGCTCGCTGGTGGCTGCTGGCCGTGGAGGGTGGGGGAGGGAGGTGTGGTTACCAGTAGGTTTCCCATGCTCTACGCGGTGACCCCACAACCAGTCATATACAAGCAACACTGAGCAGTGGCACACTGGGAAGAAAGAAGACATAAAGTTGGGGGGAGATCAAGGGAGCTCTGTGGAGGAATATGTGCTGGAGACGATCGTAACAGGTGGTATCTGTGTATGAAATGCTCAAAGAATAATTTAAAAGTGAAAAAAATTATAAGAAGTCCCCAAAATGGATAGCACCCAAGGAATGATGCCATGGCAACTCCTTAGCCTCTATATCCATGTGCACACATGTGCCTGTCCACCTGCATACACATACACACATGGACACATACACAAACACATACACAATTGAAAGCATCACACAAACTTACATACACACAAGCACACACATAAGGTAGGTCACACAAGACTAGAGTGGGGCCTCAGTGCAATGTAACCGATGTCACTGGAGGAAAAGACTAGGATACAAAGAACCAGGGTGTATATGGGAAATGCTGTGACAAGACTCACACATACAATGACTGCCATGTCAGATTAGTGACATGCAGAGATGGCAGTCTGTAGCATGTAGAATGCCAAGGACTGGAGTCATGTAGAATACCAGTAAAAGCTGGGAGAGAAGTCCAGTCCCACTGATGCTATGTTTTCAGATCGCCAGCCTCAAGAAACGGGCAGAAACTCTTATTTCACTTAAATTTCCCAGTGTCTGGCAGTTCATTACAATTTCCAGTAAGAAACAGCACAGATCATCTGTGAAATATGAATTATCCTTAACCACAGTGGCCCTGCAAGACTAAAATCCCACAATTATACACTCCTGAGGGTTTTTATGTTTTTTTAAGTGATGAAAGAAGAAATAACAAAGTTTAAAGTTTTTCTTTTGGAGCTTCTTTTTTTGTTTAATGAACTTAAAAACAGGATTCCTGAAGATGAAAAAAGCACTTTGGTTTAACTGTCGTTTGAAATTATGATTTCATTAATTCTGTAAAATAAAAAAAGTACTTCATCTGAAAAGGAAAAGTAATCAGAAAGAAAGTTATATTTAGTAGATCAGAAAACAGCTGGGCGCAGTGTCACATGGAAAGTTTTTTTTCAATGTTGGCCCACTGGCATGTTTAGGTCAACTCCAAAGAGGGATAGCGAGGCTGCAAAAGAAATATTTTCTTACAAATGTGCACTTGATCCAAGACTCATTTTAAGATTTTAGTCTCCAAGCTTTCTTTTCTTTAAAAATAAATGCAGATTTGAGTACATAGTGAGAATTGGAAAATGCTGGATGTAGGCCCAGAATTCTAATCCAGTTAGAATTTCTCCCCACAAGATGCCAAGGGAATACACCTGGTAGGCTGTAGATATAAATGGTTTAACATCCTGCTCTTGTTCAGGAAGGACTGCTAAACAAGAGAGTGAGCTACAGATTCCGCCAAACTCATGCCATCTGGCATGGCAAGCAGTGTCCAGCCAGCTCTTTAGAATGCCTTCCTCACAGTCAAGTAAACATGACTTGGCTCTTTATAAAGTCCCTGTTGTTTTGTGAAAATTATGTTGGTTCAAGAATGTGGGTGAAGATTTAGTTCAGTCTCTCTCCAGCAGTGTGGTTCCTGCCTACTTCTGTTTGGTAGCTCTAACTCAACCCCAAACTTAGAGATAGACTTAGGAAAATGTGTGTTTTCCAGTTGTAGAGGCTAGGATGTACAAGATAAAGGCGCCATGAGACTCAGTGAGGACCTCATCATTTCCATGCCACCTTCCTGCTCTCTGATGTCACTTTTGACACATAATTTAAAACATTTTTATTTGAATTTTAGTTTTTCTTTTATTTCTTTTTAAATTAATATACAAAGCTTTAGGTTTCATCATGGCATATTCAAACAAAATTTGGCTTGACTGATTTTTCTCCTCTCCTATTCTTCCCCACCTCTAACCTGGAACTGTGTCTTCCATTCCCCAGCACACACCTGTTGGGTTTCATTTCTCATGTGTCCTGCTTTCTTCTAGTTTCATCATGTGCCTGCACACACACACACACACACACACACACATATGCACAGACATGCACATACATACATTATAAAGCTAGAATATTAGAGAGAGCATGCAATATTGTCTGAGTGGAGCTACTCTAATATTCAGTCTGATCTGTCTCCTCACAAATCTCATAGTTTTTTTTTTTCTTCCTAAATAAAATCCCATTAGATACATTGAATATATGGTCTACATTTTCATTCTCCATTCACTAGCTGATGGACAGCTAAGATTGTTATGTTTCTTTGCATTGGGGTAACGCAGCAAAGGAAATGGTGTATCTCTGTGGTACGATAGATACAGAGTCCTTTGGATATCTTCCCAGGAGTGGTAGAGCCAGGTCACATGGTAATTACAGTTTTTGAAAATTTTTGAACTCTCTATGCTGATTTCTATAACAACGGTATTAGCTTACATTCTCTAGGATCGTTTAGTTTATTTATTTATTTATTTATTTTTGAAGTTAAAAAATAATTATATTATTTTCTTCCTTCCCTTTTTCCTTCCAATCTCTTCCTGGTACCTCTTTTTCTCTCTCTCTCAAATTCATTGCCACGTTAAAAAAAATGTTGTGAAATATACATATAATCTCTAAATATAGAATTAATATGAAACATAATATATTTCTAAACATATAAATATAACTTGCTCACACCATATAATATTGCTTGTATGTATGTGATTCCAGGGCTGACCATGTGGTACAGGATAAGCAACTGGGCGCTCTTCCCTGGGGAAGACAATTTCTTCCACTTGCAGCATTCCTTAGTTGCCTGTAGTTCTTTTTCTAAGGTGGGTACCTCCATGAGAGTTCCTCTGGGGACATTTTTAAAAGGTCACAAACCTCATTCATGAGAACTCCTCTCAGTATATAGTAGCTCTGCAAAAGCCCAACCCCAAGTCCCATTATCCCGGGGTTGGGTTTCAATGCATATGACTTGGAGGCACGATCCATTCGGTCTGTACCAGGCTGTTCTGCATAAAACCTTGGATCCACCTGTCAAGTCTGTGCTTATGAGAAAAGAAGATATCTCTTGTCCTAATGGGAATGGCCACTAGCTATTCTCTTGGGAAGGGCCCAGAGCTTTAAAGAGTAACATGTCTGATCTAGAAGCATTGTACCAAGGAAAAACTGGCTTGGTGATGGTGAAAACAACCTGGAGAGGCTAAAAACATCCACACCAGGAGCAAACTCATGGCACTAGAGTCCTTTTATTCTCTGATTCCAGACCATGGCACACAGTGATCTCTAAGGAATGACAGTTTCCAGGAAAGCCTCAGTGGAATTGACTTCTTTTGGAAGAAATGAACCAGCCTCCATCCCATTGGCTCTTGACCTTTGGTGCATAAAACAAACAGTGAATTCAGAAAGAAGGCCTTCTGGTATGGAGTTATTCCTCTAGCTGAAACAGGGACCAAAGATACTTTCTGCAATGCCCAGACTGTAGTTTGGCCACTGTCATACACACATTCTCTGCATTTAACTTTCTCCTAATTTTCAGTATTGCACGTTTAACCTAGGGTCATCTTCTCCCAGTATTTTGCATAGGGGAGGGATGAACATACAGATATGAAATTATCAAAAAGGGTAATTCACAAACATACATTATTTTAATTCTTAGAGGAAAAGAATTCTTTAAAGAAGGTGATCAACTGGGGGCTGAAGAGATGGCTCAGAGGTTAAGAGCACTGGCTGCTCTTCCTAAAGGTCCTGAGTTCAATTCTCAGCAACCACATAGTGGCTTACAACCATCTATAATAAGATCTGGTGCTTTCTTCCAGTGTGCAGGTGTACATGCAGGCAGAATAATGTATACACAATAGATAAATAAAACTTTTTTTTTTTAAAGAAGGTGATCAATGGTCAAAACTAGATGAGAAATCACATATAAAACTATGGAATTGAACATCTCCATTCAAGAAACCAATCCCCCCCCCCAAATTTCTGCCTTCCCCAAACAAAAACAACAAACAAATATGAGTCCCAGCATCTAATTCCACTAACTGTTAATGTCCTAAAATCACAATGGAATGATTGTGCTAACCACGGTAAGAGAGGATAAGAAGGGAGATAAGGGGATCTCTGGTAAGGATGGAAGCCGGAGCTATCCCAGGGAGCTGGACCCTCTGACGCTCCACTCTCCTAGCAGGAGCACCCTGAAGTACAGCACCCTCGGAGGGGTCGATCCCTGGGGTCACCAGCTGGGATGAACAGAGGTCAGTTAAACTGATCTTGATGTGCCACTTGAGTTGGGACTCTCCCTTTACACTGTTTTCACTTAAATTTTAGAGCTGTAACTTACTGACCTAACTATCTGAAATATATCTTTGTTTCAGATAGCTTTTTTATTTTTTATTTTTAATTGTTAAAAACCTGGAGGTTTCTCAAGAAACCACAGTAACTCATGGAAAGGGCTAGAGAGATTGGTCAGCAGGTAAGGGTGTGTATAGCACCAGTGTTTGGGTCCCAGCACTCGCGAATACCTGTAGCTCCAGCTCCAAAGGAATCTAATGCTCTCTTCTGGCCTCCATGGGAACTAGCGGTCATGTATGCAGACACACACATAAACACATACATACATAGTCACACAAAAGAAAAATACAACATTAAAAATAAAATAACTAATGGAACACTAACACAGAAAAATGGAATTGTAGGCTGGGGAGAATGGTTGGGTGAGCTTAGATCCTCAGAATCCATGTAAACATGCATGGCACACACAGACGTATGTATTATACACACACAATGCACACATGCACACACACAGAGACAAAAGGAAAAGTAATAGCACTATTGTTTTCTCTTGAGTCTTTGTGACCTCTGTGACCTTTCTAGAAGCTTCTATGTATGAGTTGAAAGTTTGCTTTCCCCCTACATCCTTAAGGAAATTAAGAGCACACATTTTTCATGTTTTGAAATGATGTGTTGTCCAGACTGCAGAAAACTGAGAAATGACTTTTTGTTTACATAATAGATGAAGTCCTTTAGGAAGTGAAATTTTTTGTTTTGTTTTGTTTTGTTTTACAAATCTAGAGATGCAGCTATTTCCCAGTCAACAGAACAAAGGGAGAATCTTTCAGGTTTTCAAATTAGCTGTTATGGAAGGACAGTCTCTTTCTATCAACTTTCACTTTCTCCTCATTTCAAGTGACTAATTCGAGCTGCGTGGGTTTGGTTTCCTGCTTGTGAAAATTTGGAAAACATGAGCTGTGGTGTTGAAGTTTCAAGAGTAAACTGTCATCCCGCGCCTTTTATTGGTCCATATTTCAAGCTGTGCAGTGAGAGAGCTCACAGGCTCCTGGCCTGGAAGCTGAGCGCATGCTAATTCGTTCTGCAGACCAGGTCTTCATGAATCCACAGAACTGTGGACTGTAATGAGGTCTGCGGAGCCGTTTTGTCAAGATCAGCTAGCTAGAGCCTTCCCACAGAAGAATCCTATGTTACATCTCTTTCTGCTTAAAAACAATAGGCCAGACTGGGGACGGCAGCAGGAGATAAACTAAAATATCAGAGAAAAGGAGTGAGCTTGCTCTTTTAGTTTATTTTTAACTTTTTAATCTTTTTGTCTGTCTTAAAGAACACATCTTTTTACATTGCTGTGGATATCCTGGAACTCTTATGTAACCCCAGCTGATGTAAAGCTTGTATAAATCCTCCTGCCTCAGCCTCTTGAGTGCAGACATTACAGGTGTGGGCCACCACAAAGAGCTATTTCTTTTTTAATTTTAGAAGAGAATTTTATTAGGTTAATTAATTTTATCTGATGAGGAAGAGGGGTCTCTGACATGGTGTGTTTGTGGAGGTCAGAGGACACTCTGTAGAAAACAGTTTTCTCCCTCTATCATGTGGGTTCAGGGAATCAAATACAGGTCATCAGAGCTAACTGTAAGTGTCTTTACTGTTGAGGCACCTCCCTGGATTCCTTTCTCTTATTCTTAAAAAAAAAAAAAATAGCGGGCCTGGGAATATAGATTAAATGGTGGAATGCTTCATGAAGCCCTCAGTTCCATTCCTAGCATGGAATAAAACTCAGTATGTTGGTGAAAGCCTGCAATCCCAGAACTCAGAAAGTAGATGTAGGAGAATCAGAAGTCTTGGTAATTATCAACCACATAGTGAGTTTGAGGTTAGCCTCAGTTACAGAGACCCAATTTCAATACTAATGCGACAATCATAATATGCTTATTCTAAACACAATATAGAATAAAGAACAAACATATCATATTAGATAATTGGGATATTCTTACACTAGAAATTATCCCTTAAATGAAAATATACTTTGAGTACTTCAGTTTGCTTTCTGTGGCTATGATAAAACACTGACCAGCCATCAAAACAATTTTTAATTATTTTTAAATTGTCTACCTCTGTCTTTTTGTGTTTGTTTGTGTGTGCACATATGTGCTCATGTGCATACATGTATGGAGGTCAGAGGACAACTTGTGGGAGTCAGTTATCCTTCTGTGGGTCTTTGGTTCAAACTCAAGTCATCAGACCTGCTAGCTAGCACATGTATCCACTTGAGCTATCTCACAA
Source organism: Psammomys obesus (assembly GCF_907164565.1). NCBI lineage: Eukaryota > Metazoa > Chordata > Mammalia > Rodentia > Muridae > Psammomys > Psammomys obesus. The sequence continues at coordinate 2,149 of NW_026595019.1, read as the reverse complement.
GCCCCCAGAATAACATTTTTATTCTTTATAACAGGCTTGAAGGTCTCTGATCTAATCCACTTGCTTATTTCAGATGAGAACCCTGAAGACCAGAGAAGATCTCTCAGCAAGCTGTCCTGGCTGATTGGCTGCTCCATCAGCTCATTCTCTAACCCTTTCCCAGACTTCTGCTAGGAAGCCTTTCTCCTGGTGCTTTTGACAGTAGCTTAGGAATGAGAGGCAAATCTACATATAAAAACACTGGTCTGGTACTTGGCAAGTCTGTAGCAGTATGTCAGACATATGCACACAGACACTCTGAGGGCTCTGGTACAGGGAAAGAGATGTGGTTTTCAGGGAGCTGAGACAGGGAAGGAATCACTGCATGGTTGTGCTTGGGAAAAACCACTTCCTTCTGCCTATCACTTGTTTCCTGAATCATGTGACTCCTCCAGGCACTTTTCTTTAATCCCAAAGAATCAAATAGTGAGAGGATGGTCCTCGAGTCTCAGAGACCAGTAATGAAAGCTTAGACTCCAATCAGTTTTCCTTTTGAGAGTTAAAGGGATGAGGGATCCAGGATGACAGATGACCTAGGGATGATTGCTCTCAGTTCAGCAGTGTGATTCACCATGGGGACATCCATCAAGGTTTTTGACAAATGGCCTCAAATGTTCTTCAATTAGGCCAACCAAGTAGATTTAGAAAGAGTCAAGGGACGAGAGCACGTTTTCTTCTATTCTGGGGTTCCATTTGTTTCCGTACGATGAAGAATAGTGGTCACTAGTGGGCCAGCTCTCCCTGGTGGAGCTAGCCCATTCCACAGTGACTTCTTACCTTCAATGTGGCCATGTTTGTGAGGATGGTGTGTGCGTGGTGGGGGAGGGGGCGCGGCCGATTCCAAAATAGCAGCTTCCAATAACATAGATATAGAAAATGGGTGGCCGCTTCCCCTCCTCACAGGTAATAAAGCATCTTAGGCTCTCAGTTGTCCTCTGGAAAAGGGATGGAGGAATCAAGACTAAGTGGCCATAAACTGACCTGGAGACATGGCTCAGTCAATAGAGTGCTTGCTATGGGAACAGAAGGGTTCCCAGAACCCGTGTAAAATAGAGCATGCAGTGGCATTCATTCCCAAAAGTGGGGAGGCAGGAACAGGAGGACCCAGGGTGTTGCTGTTCAGCCAGCAAAACTAAACTGGTGAGTCCCAGGCCAGTGAAAGACCTAGTTTCAAAATGAACGAGGTGGACAGGGCCTGAGGAATGGTATCTGAGGTTGTCATCTGTGTGAATGCACGATATGACCCCCCCTTAACCCCACCCTACATACCCACCAAACACACCAAAGAACCCATACATTAAAGGGGCAGAAGAGCTGCAGAGATAGAACACCTACTGTGAGCCTAGCCCTGAACCTCGAGAGTCCCGCATCCCCACAGCACCCATAGTCTTCAGACTCACACAATGTGGGATGAGTGTGAGTCTTTTCACACCACTTAATGAGTGTATACTCATTTCTAGGACATTTGTTCTGACTCTCAAACCTCTCATCCTTTCCACAGAATGAGCTTCAGTCTTGAATGTGTTAACAGTTGAGGGCAAAGTTATTTGCTATGCTAGGTTATCTATAACATGGTAAAAATAAATAACTAATTTAAAAAGCTAGCTGTATTCCAGTAGTCGAATATATATATGTGCGTGTGTATGGTTATATATTTTATGTTCTATAATACATAACTATATATTATTATTTGATTGACTGAGTTGAATTAATGTTGCCTATATTCATGAGTATGAGGCCATCTACTGGGGCATGGATGACCTATCAGTAGCCACACATCCCCCTCTCCCATAAGCTATCAACTGCCAACAGCAATTCAGCTGGGGTGGGGCCTTGGGAGCTGTGCTGGACCCTGTGTGGTAACCACAGCTGCTGTGAGTTTCGCTCACAGCACAGCACTGCTACAGCCATGGCATGACCTGAGGGCAGCTTGTCACCACACTCCACCCATGCTCGGGCTCTTCGCCTTCTCCCCGCTTCCGAGATGTTCCCTGACGGGGAGGAGGGGCACAGATGTCCAGTGATGACTGAGCCCTGGGCGTGCACACACACGGGCGCGCGCGCACACACACACACACACACACACACACACACACACACACACACACAC
>NW_026595018.1:0-2596 GCF_907164565.1 Psammomys obesus | reverse complement strand
CCTAACCCTAAAAATAACTCTAAACCACTAATCCTAATCCTACCCTTACCCCTACCCTAATGTTAATCCTAACCATAGCACTAATAAACACTAATAAACCTAACCTAATCCTAAAGCTAAAACTAGCCCTAGCCATAATCATAACTCTAACCCTAACACTCTAACCCTAACACTAACCTTAACCATCTAATCCTAAATATAATCCTTACCCTAACCCTAAATGCAATACTACCCCTAACCCAAACCCTAATTCTAACCCTACCCCTACCCTAAACCTAACCCTAAACTTAATCCTAATCATAACCCTAAGTGTAATCCTAACCCTATACCAGCAAACCTAACCCTAACCATACCCTAACACTAACCCTAACCTTATCCCTAACCTAACCCTAAGGTTATTAACCCTGTAACCCTAACACTAACACATAGCCTAACCTAACTCTAACGCACTAACACTAACCTTGACCCTAACCCATCCCTATGCCAAACCCTAACACTAACCCTAAACCTTAACCTAACCTAACCCTAACCATAACCATAACTCCTAACCCTAACCCTTGGCCTAGCCAGAACCATAAACTTAACACTAACCCTAAACCTAACCTTAAACCTAACCCTAACCCAAAGCCAGGGTATAAATCTAACCCTAACCCTCATCCTAACTCTAAATCTAACCCTAACAATGGGCCTAATCATTACCCTAACCCTAACCATAACCATAACACCAAAACCTAAACCTAATCCTAACTCTAACCCTAACCACAAAACTAACCTGGGCTTAACCACAACCCTAACCCTAACTGTAACACTAACCCTGGTTCTAACCCTAACCCTAAACTAACCCTGGTTCTAATCCTAACCCTAACACTAACACTAACCCTAACCTGTTGGTATAATATTCTTGTGGAATGTAACCTTGTTCATTCAAATGCTCTTTTCTCTACCCCACTATCTGGTTTCAATCCAGACATTGCATTGTAATGCATCACCTGTCTCAAGTGTGTGTAAACATGCCACCATTTGTTCTCTGTGTTGTCAATAAAACAACCAACCAGTGCTGTGCAATGGGGAGAATAGGGTGGGACATCCTGGTCAGAGGGGAGGAGAAGGAAGCAGGAGAGTAGGAGCAGATGTCAGGAGAAAAGAGGAGAGATGAACCGGACCTACATATGACTAAAAGCAAGTATAATTGGTGAAATCTGAATGGTAGGAAACTGTGTGGGCTTGGAGGTTTAGGATGGAGTAACTAATGCCCAGCATTGTGCTCTAGGTTTTTAAAATAAATCCAAGTCTCTCTGTGGCGATTTGGGTATACAGCTGGTTTAGAAATAACCACTGCTTAATAAAAAGATAAATCAATAATAAATATTAATAACCCACAATACTAACCTTAACACTAACCCTAATCCTAACCAGTACCTAAATCTAACCTTAACACTAACTCTAATCCTAAACCCAACCCTTAATTATAACACTAATCCTAACCATTAAACTAACCATAACCCTAACATTAACCCTGGACCTAACCCTAACCTTAACCTTAACGCTAAACCTAACCTTAACCCTATACCTAAGCCTAACCCTAAAACTAACCCTAATCCTACCCCTAGTCCTAACCCTAACAGTAACAGTAACAGTAACACTAATCCTAAACTGAACACCTAACCAGAACCCTAATATAACAATAACCCTAATCCTAAATCCTAACCCTAACCCTAACCCAAATGCTAACCCTCGGCCTTACCCTAACCCTAACCTTAAACCTGACCCTAAACCTGACCATAGAGTTAAGCCTAAACTTGGGTATAAACCTAACCCTCATCCTAAACATAACCCTAATCCCAACCCTCATCCTAACCCTAACACATAACCCTAAGCATAATTCTAACCCTAACCCTAACCATGACCTTGATCCTGACCCTAACCCTGACCCTAATATAACCCGTATCCTAAACCAAAATTTAACCCTAATGCTAACCCTAACCCTAAACGTAACCCTACACCAACCCTATTCTAAATATAACCCTACACATAACCACAACCCTAACCCTAAAAATAACTCTAAACCACTAATCCTAATCCTACCCTTACCCCTACCCTAATGTTAATCCTAACCATAGCACTAATAAACACTAATAAACCTAACCTAATCCTAAAGCTAAAACTAGCCCTAGCCATAATCATAACTCTAACCCTAACACTCTAACCCTAACACTAACCTTAACCATCTAATCCTAAATATAATCCTTACCCTAACCCTAAATGCAATACTACCCCTAACCCAAACCCTAATTCTAACCCTACCCCTACCCTAAACCTAACCCTAAACTTAATCCTAATCATAACCCTAAGTGTAATCCTAACCCTATACCAGCAAACCTAACCCTAACCATACCCTAACACTAACCCTAACCTTATCCCTAACCTAACCCTAAGGTTATTAACCCTGTAACCCTAACACTAACACATAGCCTAACCTAACTCTAACGCACTAACACTAACCTTGACCCTAACCCATCCCTATGCCAAACCCTAACACTAACCCTAAACCTTAACCTAACCTAACCCTAACCATAACCATAACTCCTAACCCTAA
>NW_026595017.1:0-5296 GCF_907164565.1 Psammomys obesus | reverse complement strand
GAAGGTCATTGCTTGCTTGCCTTTTTATCTATCTGTCCTCATAGATAGGGTCACATTTTTCCATTCTCTGGAAAGGTACTAAGAGGCTTTAGCTTAACCTGAACCTAAAACTCAAAACTATAGGCTTTAGAAGACATACAGGTTACAAAGTTAGTCTAACCCTTTCATTTCCCCCTTCTCCTTGTAACTGCTTCAATCATGAAGCAGCTGCAGAGTGAGAATTTTATCTTAAGAAATTTTTTTTTCTTTTGACTCAACATTTTAGCCTGTAGAATGGGACAATGGGCCGATGATCCGTCTTCGGGAATTTCTTTATGCTGATGATTGGATCGTTGATATCAGATCAGTTTGAAAGAGGCTGAAATGCTGGTCAAAAGTTGGGGAGAGTACATGGGTAAAGATTACTAGGAGCCAGTCAAAGGCTGGTCAATGAGGCAGTCCTTAACAGTCTCTGGTTAGTTGATCCAATTGAAGAGACAGGGAGCAGTCATGTCAGCTTCCAACAAGTCCAGATTTCAGCTTGCAGCCCAGAGTCAACCAGGTGAAAATCTGCTGAGACAAATTTAGACTAGAGACAGAAGTTAAGATTTGTCTGTTAAATGGAAAAAGTGAGGAATCCCAACACCACGGGAAAACTCTTCTGGGATCCATTTGAGCTATGCCAGATCTAGGTCTCATGACCTTTTGATTTTTATAAACTTATATGAATTTTTGGTACACAAAAGGAAATATATATATTAAAAAACTCAGAAAAGTAATATATCAGCAAATCTAATACAACATTTTGAGAGTAACAAGTAAAAACTATATCCAACAGAATGGGTACCAGTCAGCTGTTTTATATTTTTTATAAACAACTTAAATGTGTCCATGTGGCAGCCTTTCGGAGTTAACAGCATCTGAGCAGCAGAACTCAGCCTCTTGGCTATTTTTTTTAAAGTCTAGTGTCTCACAGACTGACCTTGGTGGTCCTACAGTGGACTGCTCTGACCCTGAGAAACTCTGTGCAACCATAGTAACCAGACAGCAGGCTCTGTGCAACCTTGAGTAAGCCCTCTTATATTTTGGCTAAGTAAAATTGCCTGCACGAGAAACTACTTGTACTTTTTTTTTATTATTATTATTTAAGTGTTAACCTGACATCCATTAAATTGACACTTTGATCAGTATGTAGACCAACATTTTTTAGATTTTTATAACCTGAACTCCTATCCTCAGACCCTATATAAACTTTATATATTTTTTAATTTAACTATTATTATAAGACATTGGCAACTGATGTAAAGCCTGTGAGCAGGGCAAACCTGTTTTTTTCTTTTTACACAAAAGATATAGTACCTAGTAGTTTTAACTAACTAATGAACTGTCCAATGAGCTGATAGTGAACCTAACTGTCTGCTCTTTAGCTGCCAAGTTACTGTTAACTAAGCCTAGCCTTTCACCCTAGCCATCAATGTGATCAGAGACCTGAGAAGGATAAATTATGAGCTAAGTAAATGTACCAATCAAAATGACAGAGATGACTAGTTAGTCCATCACCTAGGCAGTGTCCCTGGCTCTTGTGGTCTCCTGGCTTTCTGAGCAGAGGCAGTCCAGCCATCAGGCATAGAGGATGAGAAACTGCTGCTGTGGAAAGAGGAACAGGAGAGATTCACCTCACCTTGCCTCTCACAATGTGAGACAATGGCTCTTCAGGTGTCCCCGACTTTGTCCGCAGTTTAGGCTGGGCCCTAGCAGTGGGCCAGTTGGGGCAGTATTGCCCAGTGGTTAGCATACCACAATCCAGAGTTGCAGTCATCTGTCGTTGTCCAAATCTTCTCGGAGACCTTGGGAAGCTACTGCCAGGATTTTGGGACTTTTTGCCACAATAAACTTACATATGTTAAAATGCCATATTCATCAGATCTCTGATAAGCTTGAGGGCCAGCATATCTGAGTTACTCTTTGTTTTTATCATCTGTTTTAAACTGTGTCCTATAAAACAGAATGTTACTTAATCTAGTTCTAGCATATTTCTGAGATGTATGTTTTAGAACTATATATTTTAAGACAAATAGGCAAACTTTATAGTTATCTATCTTAGGCTTAACCTTAAAAAATCCTATACAAAGACACTAGGTAAAGGTCAACACCTTAACCAACTGCAGTCATTAGCGTAGCTTTAAGTCTGCTCTTTCTGAACTAAAATCAAAGCAAACTTTTTAATCAGATACAGTTCATAGAGAGGCTAACAAATCTTGCTGATCCTATCACTTTGTATTAAAATTGAACAGTAAAAAGCTTTGCACTTAATACTAATTAGAGAACTGAACATAACTGAGAGACCTAAACAAAATGGTGGTAAACTCATGGCTCCACTCTCTTTATCTCCAGACCAGCATGGCTGCTGGCCACGTATAACTGAACTCAGCTGAAAGCCCTAAACAAATATGGCAGCAAAACTACAGCTTCACGTGCTCTCTATCCCTGAACCATCATGGCGGCTAGCCATGTGTTAGCACAGGCTCTGACTGACAATCCCAAACATAGCCATTAGGTACTGTTGATGACACAGCAAACACTGTGGAGCATCCATAATCCCCCACAACCAAAAGTTTTAACATAGTGATCAAATAAGTTTTAGAACCAACTGCATAACAAAACAGTACAGAACATTTTTAAACTGTATGAATTATTTTAGCCATACCAAACCTATCAGCCAGAATTTTTTTTTGCTTAAAAGAGCATTAAAGAAAACATTTTGTAATGAAGAATCACCAGCCTTTTAAGTGAATTATAACATATTTAAATACAGTTTTTTCTTAAATCATATTAACTCTCTGGCTTTTTATAATACATCCACTAACCTTCTGCAACATCCTATATACCTTTAGGTTCCTAGTTTTCTTTTTTTGGCTTAAGCAGACATTTTTGCTTTAGACAAGCTATCTTTTTTAATATCTCTTGCTCACTCTCTCTTTCTTTTTAGACAACAGAAAAACTCCCATTAATTTTTTTTTTAATTTTTTAAGGGTTGGGAAACTGTTTTAAGTTCGTTGTTAGACTGCCCAAGAGTTATTGCTTAAAAAATCTGATAAACTGTAAATGGTTTATTCTCTTAAACATCTAAACAATTTTTAAAACTTGTCCCTGCAATATCAAAGCAAAGTATCTTCTTGAGGAGTGAATTCACAAAGCATAACCATAATTTTAAAAGTCGAAACCAGATTTTAAGACCAAAATTTATCAGTGAAAACAACCCAATCTTCAGAACCAATATCAACTTAGAACAAGACTTTTTTCTTATCCTAAAAGGAAATAAAATCATTTTGACTCAGAGATTTTGCAACCTTTGTTCTTTTCCTGAGCCACACCATGTGGCAATTTACATTGTTGTTATTTAAACATATGCATTCATAGACCCTACAAACACATAGGCACATATATGTGTTTTAAACAAGGATTTGAATTTAACCTTAAAACATACCCAATTATTTTTGATCATATCAACCATTTAAGACCAATTGAAAACAATTGTATAATGGCCATATATTTAAACAGACAGACATTTTTTTTTTTTAATTTAGACTCAGCTGTAATTCTAAACATTACAGCAAGTGCAGTTTTTTTCCTAAATTACTGTTTGATCTGTAAGTTGCAATCCCCCTAGGTGGGAGGAGGGAAGAGAGGAGCAAGAGGGTGTGGTGAGCTCCTGCTGCTCACTTCCCTGCTGAGCTGGCAATGAAGGCAAGGGGGAGGAGTTTTTCCTCACTCTCGGGAGCCAGAGCAGCTCCTGTCATGGAGCAGCTCCGGTGCCAATCCCCGCCTAGCCTTGTATAAGGACTTCCACCTAGCAAGTCCACGAGCCTTGCCTGCTCCCTTGGCTCCCTTGTGAGCTTCACTCTAGCTTACCTCCCCTGCAGGTCCTGAACCTGCTTCCTGGCTGGGCCTCTCCCCTCCCCCATGCTCTTCAGCTGTCCATTGCAACAAGGGGCCGCAACAGAGCCTGCTGGGTGTGCACTGTTATTTCACAGACCTTCAATTGTCTGAGCACCGCCTGCCCAAGCTCCAGCCCCAGCTCCACATGTCTCCCCAGCCACCCGAAACCATTCCCTCCTCGGCTCCCTTGGGAGGGAGAGCACACTGCTTGGTGTCCTGCCATGCAGCCCTGTGCACTCCCGGGCAGAGAACTAGTTCTAATTTTAACTGTCCTCTGTCCGAATTTTCATCAGTCCAAGTCTACAAAGAAACAGACACAGAAAAATACATACGTACATGAGAAACACAGCATTTAAATTGCTGGGGGAGCAGAATCTCTCTGCTCCTCCCTGTTCACAGAAAGCGACAAGCTGAGCGTCCTACAGGATGTCCCATGGACTTGGCATTAATGACATGTCTGTCTGCCTTAATGAAACCGTTCCAGGTGAGTGGCCTCGAACCACTCAGGGGACTCGAACACCTTCTACAGATGCTCTCGAGCTAGAGCATCTCTCTGTCAAAAGAGTCAGAGAGGCAACAACAACAGAAATACAAAGAATCAGGCAAGTAATCAAACAAGGACGCCCTTGTGAGTGGTACCACAGTGCTCTGATGAAACGGCTGCCTGGTGGCGGTCGTTCTCTACGAAAATCAGACCGGAGGAGGACTGTCTCAGATCTAACCTCCCAAACGGAAACTGGGGCGCCCCCCAGTTCCCAGTCAAGCGATATTCTGACACGTCTGTCTATCGCAATGACTGATCATATGACCAAAAAGGTCCAGATAGGCACCTAAACTGAAACAGATTGGTACCACAGAAATCTGATTGAGAGGTTGCCTCATGGCAGCCATCTCTGACAAGAAACAGATTGGCAAGACAGAAACAGACTAACCTGTTCCGAGCTCGACCTCCGAGTTCAGTCTGATGAGGGTTGGGGAAGGGGCACGCCCTTTCCCGGCCAAACGCACCAAAAATGTAAGACCTGTGGTCTCACAGCTCAGGAGTTCAAGATCGTGCCCTTCCCAGAAACTCCCCCAGACCAAGACTCGTTGCAAAAGCAAGAGGTTTATTAACCATTGCGCAATAGGGTCACCCCGCCAGTCAGCAAAGAGTGGCACCAGGAGACAAAGGCCTTTAGGTTTTTAAAAGAAAAATTGTGGGAGATTTGAAGTTGCAGTCTTGGCAATTTAGGATTGGATGAGGAAGCTATAAAGTAAGATAATTGGTTAGTCTTAGGTGCTCAAGCTTGGCCAGTCCTGCCAAGTGTGGATGCAGCTGCAATTGAAGGTGAGGGTGGTTAGCTCATCCTTGAAGATTAGGGGCTACAGACTTTTGGCT
>NW_026595016.1:0-12264 GCF_907164565.1 Psammomys obesus | reverse complement strand
AAGTTGTTCAGTTTCCATGTGTGTGTAGGCTTTTTGCTATTTCTGTTATTGTTGAGGTCCAGCTTTATTCCATGGTGATCAGATCTGATACAAGGGATTATTTCAATCTTCTTGTATCTGTTGAGGCTTGCTTTGTGACCCACTATATGGTCTATTTTGGAGAAGATTCCATGAGGTGCTGAGAAGAAGGTAACTTCTTTTGTGTTTGAGTGTAAAGTTCTGTAAATGTCTGTTAGGTCCATTTGATTCATGACCTCTGTCACAGACATTGTTTCTCTGTTTAATTTCTGTTTTGTTGACCTGTCTTTTGTTGAGACTGGGGTGTTGAAGTCTCCCACTATTAATGTGTGGGGATCTATATGTGGTTTAAATTTCATCAATGTTTCTTTAACAAATGTGGGTGCTCTTGTATTTGGGGTATAGATGTTCAGGATTGTTATGTCTTCCTGGTGGAATTTCTCTTTGATGAGTATGAAGTGTCCTTCCCCATCTCTTTTTATTAATTTTGGTTGAAAGTGTATTTTATCAGATATTAGAATGAGTACTCCTGCTTGCTTCTTGGGTCCATTTGCTTGGAAAGTCGTCTTCCAACCCTTTACCCTCAGGTAATGTCTATCTTTGTGTCTTAGGTGTGTTTCTTGTATGCAACAGATTGCTGGGTTTTGTTTATGTATCCATTCTGTTAATCTGTGTCTTTTTATTGGAGAGTTGAGTCCATTGATGTTGAGAGAGATTAATGACCAGTGGCTGTTAGATCCCTTGATTTTGATGTTGGCTGTGGTCATCAGGTTGTGTGCTTGGTTGCTTTTTGTTTTACTGTAGTAAGGTTAATTATTTCCTGTGTTTTCTTGAAAGAAGCTAATTTTTTGGGGTTGTATTTTCCCTTCCAGTGTCTTCTGTAATGCTGGATTTGTTTGTAGGTATTGTTGAAATTTGTTTTTGTCATTGAATATCTTGTTTTCTCCGTCTATGAGGACTGAGAGTTTTGTGGGGTATAGTAGCCTGGGCTAACATCTGTGTTCTCTTAGGGTCTGCATGATATCCGTCCAGGCCCTTCTGGGCTTTCATAGTCTCTGTTGAAAAGTCAGGTGTGATTCTAATGGGTTTGCCATTATATGTTACTTGGCCTTTTTCCCTTGGAGCTTTTAGTATTTTGTCTTTGTTCTGTATACTTACTGTTTTGATTATTATGTGGCGGGAGGATTTTCTTTTCTGATCTAATTTATTGGGTGTTCTGTAGGCCTCATGTATTCTTATTGGCCTCTCCTTTAACCTGGGGAAATTTTCTTCAATGATTTTGTTGAAAATATTTTCTGGGCCTTGGAGAAGGGAGTCTTCTTTTTCCTCTATACCTATTATTCTTAGGTTTTGTCTTTTCATATTGTCTTGGATTTCTTGGATGGTCTGTGTCAGAAATTTTTTGGATTTAACATTTTCTTTGACAGATACATCGATTTCTTCCATTGTATCTTCTACACCTGAGATTCTTTATTCCATCTCTTGTAGTTGTTGGTTATGCTTACCTCTGTAGTTCTTGTTTTCTTCCCTAGATTCTTCCTCTCCATTATTTCCTCCATTTGTGTTTTCTTTAATTTTTCCAATTCTATCTTCAGGTCTTGAGTTGTTTTGTTTACGTCCTTCACCTGTCTGATTGTACTTTCCTGTTTTTCTTTTAGTTCCTTCAACTCTGTTTCTTTTATTTCATTCAGTGCTTTAAGCATTTCCTTTATAAAGGCCATAAACTGTTTGGCTGCAGCTTCCTCTATTTCTTTACGGATGGTAATATTCTGTTTGAGTTTATCTTCCTCTATGTTTTTATGTATCTTATTTGTTTCTTCTGTTATCATCTTCATGAGCATAGTTGTTAGGTCATCTTAGTTATGCTGGGGTATCCAGGGCTACTTGCCCCTGGGTAACTGGGTTCTGGAGATGACATATTGCTCTGTCTTTTGTTGCTTGAGCTTTTACGCTGGCCTCTACCCATTGTGCTATCTTAGGTGTTTGGGGTTATTCTCTGGTGGTTCCTGGGGATCCTGTGGTGGAGAGAATCCCTTTTGCAGAAAGCTGGTTTTTCCTGAAGGATGTCTTTTTGGGTATAGTCCCTGGATGACTGGCGTTTTTTCAGGAGTTGCTGCTGCTCACCTCAGGGATAGAGACCTGAGTGGTAACTGTGGTCTTTGTTAGTCGAGAGGGTTCTCCTCTCACCCAGGGAAGTCCTGAGGACAGCTGCCCTGTTTCTGGGTTTCTTGCTGTAAATTTAATGATCAGCTGCTGTGACCCAGTTGGACATCTGGTGCGCAGCAACTGTTTGTGCCTGTGTCTGGAGCACAGCTGAGTGATGGCGGCTCAGCCCCGCCGGTCTGCTAGCTTTTTCTAGGGAAGGATTGGGTGATTTAAGTCAGTACAGTTTCCTTCCTTCCCTGTGGATTCTCTGGAGACTGGGACTCCCAGTCTCTTTTTTTGCCCTGGTGCGCACTGCTCAGTCTCCGCCAGCTGGCTGGCCGCAGAAATTGCCTGTGTCTGGAGCACAGCTGAGTGATGACGGCTCAGTCTCCGCCAGCTGTCTGGCACACAGAAACTGCCTGTGTCTGCCTTTCCGGCCTTTGGGAGCCTGGGTGTCTGCCTAAACTGGGTAATTTTCCTGAGACCTTTTCGGGGTGGGGGTGTCGGCTGAGTGCTCTGAGATCACACTAGCCGTTTCCCTCCCTGTGTGTTTGCACCAGTGAAACTCATTCGCTGGTACCCTGGTGCCCACAGTTCTATCTCAGGCGGCGAATCAGGCACGCAGGCAGGCAGGGCTCTGTGCTGGAGCCTGGGTCCCTGGCTCTGGCTCTGGGCTGGCTCCTGGGGTGCCCGTGGAACCCGAGTCTTTTCCAGGGGATGTCTGGGTGACCTAAGGTCGGTCCCAATCGTTTCCTGTACCGTGGGGTTATCTCTCGACTGAAAATTCCAGTCTCTGATAGTGTGGTGCGCACGGTTCAGTCTGGGACCTTGACCAGAGACACTGGCTTGTGGCTCTGGGGTGGGGCTGGGGCTGGCGGCTGGCAGCCAAGCGTCTGGCGGAACCGGGATCTCTTCCGAGGTTTAGCCAGGTGAGTTAAAAGCTGATTGAATCCCCCACCGTGGGGTATCCTCTCACCTGGGAAACACAATAACTATGTTTTATGGCCACGAGTTCTGATTGCTGGTCATTGTGCTGATCCTGCTGCTGCTGCTCAGAATGAGAGTCCTCCAGGCGCCACCATCTTGCTCCACCCCAGAAGTCATGTAGTCTGATTTTTAATCAATCAGTCCCAGCAAGCAAAAGCATGACATACTCAAAGTAAAAAAACAAAACAAAATAAAAAACAAAACCATCATTTGCAAAGCTGTAAACAGTATACAGACAGACATTAAGAAATAGTGGAGAAGCATAGGTCTTTTCCAAAGAGTAGAGAATTACTAGCAAATTGCATAACAAGAGTCTTCTAATGGGGTAGGCTGCCTTCAGCAAGCAGTTTTCTTCATTCAAGGGAAGCAACTTGAAGTGGTTTTGGGGGATAAACATTAAGGACCTTTTAAAAAAATTTTTTTTTAATTTTTATTATTAGTTACATTTTATTAACTTCGTATCCCAGCTGTATCCCGCTTCCTCATTCCCTCCCAATCCCACCCTCCCTCAAAATCTTCTCCCTGCCCCTTTCCAAGTCCACTGATAGTGGAGGACCTCCTCCCTTTTCATCTGACCCTGTTTTATCAGGTATCTTCAGGACTGGCTGCAATGTTTTCCTCTGTGGCCTAGCAGGGCTGCTCCTCCCTTGGTGGGTGGGGAGGTAAAAAAGCCTGCCATTGAGTTCATGTCAAAATAGTCCCTGTTCCCCTTACTAGGGTAACCCACTTGGTTACTGAGCTACCACGGGCTACATCCTAGCAGAGGTTCTAGGTTATATCCATACATGGTCCTTGGTTGGATAAACAGTCTCATATAAGACCTCTGTGCCCAGATATATTTGGTCCTTGTGGAGCTCCTACCCTCTCCACATCATACTAACTCCCCCTTCTTTCATATGATTCCCTGCACTCTGCCGAAGGTTTGGTTATGAGTCTTAATATCTGCTTTGATACACTGCTAGGTAGAACATTAAGGACCTTGTCATTCCAGTCTACTTAAAAGCTCCACTGTAGTTCTGTGTTCCCTAGAATGACTGATGCCACTGGGCTCCAAGCCAGAAGTGCATGCTTCTCTGCTGAAAGGTTCAAGTATAGTTGGTCTCCGGTAAGAAAAGGATAAAAGGGTCCTGCATTCCGCTTCCCTCAGGAACATTAGGGAAGGGTGGAGTGCAGAATGAGGTCCATGTGACAGGATTTCCTGTCTGGTCAAAGATGTGGGAGAAAAACACTTACCCACAGCGAAGTGTTACAGCTCTTTTAGTTGGACTGCTGGCACCAGATGGCAGTCAAAGCTCAGGGCTCTGAAACCAAGACAGGTGGCGGCAGAAGCCTGACCTGATTCCGGCAAACAGAATGGCTGCTTCAGGAACAGCTGATAGCTCGCTACAGCAGATGGGTACTGTGGCAAGCCAAGCAGCACAAAAACAGCAAATGCCCATGGTGACCTGGGGAATTTCTACAGTCCCATGGCAATGCTGCAGCGACAGCCTGGCCAGCAATCAAGTCCGGGGTCCGACAATGAATTCTTCAGAGAGAAATGGGGCCCTTCTTTCTGTAGTATTAGTACTCAGAATAAACAGCTGTCTCATACGATCCTCAGTGAAATAGATGGCGCACTTTATTTCATGCAAACAGGGCCTTTATAAACCTTGGGCAGTGGGGAGGGGTTTGGGGAGTGAATGAGTTTAATTGGCTGGGACTAGGATGCTGGCAATGCTCTGTTTACATGGGGAAAAAAAAAGTCAAGTAAGGCGACCAGCTTACTTGACTGACCACCTGCAATTACCTTGGGGTTGTGTCATGTGCTCCTGAGAAACAGGGAGAGGGCTTTGTCCTAAACCTTCTATTCTCTGCATGACATTTTAAATCTCAAGTTTGAGACTTCCGGGGTTTGAACAGGCTCCATAGCACCAGTTCCATGCTGGTTCTCATGGACGCGTGGCCCACAGCCCACATTCCATTCTGGAAGAACCCTTGAAACCTTTCATTTGAAAGAATTGGGGAGTAGACAAGGGACAGAGTTCACTGATGGACTCCTGAGTACAGTACAGGACAGCCATGTACTTTTCTTACTGCTATAAGAACTCCTGAACGCTTTCTCTCCATCATTCAGTGATGTATTATAACTTTGCCTTCTTTTCAACTGAAACCTTCTTTCTCAGTGATGTCATCATCCCAGTGGCTGTCCCATCAAACACACTGGAATTGTGGTTTTCTGTTTATTGGTGTTTTTAGCAATCTTTTTCCTTCACTTTTTGTCAGGCTTGTATACTCACATCCTCCATGAAACTTGACCTAAGCAGAAATTGCATTGGCTTTAAAATCTTCCATTTATCCCAACCAGGTGACCACTTCCATTCAAAACAGGCCATAGGCTCAGATTATCCTACTGTGAAACTTCTGAACACCACTTAAATTTTTGAGCTATCCTTCTTGACTATCAGACTCCCTTACTGTAGCCTTCTTTCTTGTCTAACTCAGAGTACATATTATTGTTGTTATTTATTATTATTATTGTTCTCTTGAAGTTCCTATTTTCTCTCTATTTTGTCCCTTGTAAAACCCAAATCTGTAAACTGGGCATGGTGGCTCATCCCTATAATCCTAGCACTCAAGGAGGCAGAGGCAGGTGGATCTCTGTGAGTTCGAGGCCAGCCTGGTCTACAAAAGTAAGTCCAGGACAGCCAAAGCTACACAGAGAAACACTGTCTCGAAAAACCAAAAAACAAACAAACAAAAACCAAACTCAAGTCTGTAATGACTCAACCATCTAACTGTATGGTCAGTGCTTACATGAAGTCAGTTGAATGTTACAGCAAAAAAAGAAACACAGCCAGCCAGGTCGGATTTCCTTTAAATAAACTAAATGGGATGTGCATTGAACGTATGACAGGACTCTACCGCAAAAGGCATCTGAAAGACTCTACCTAGCAGTGTTTCAAAGCAGACACTAAGACTCATAACCAAACCCTCGGCAGAGTGCAGGGAATCATATGAAAGAAGGAAAGTTAGTATGATATGGAAAGGATAAAAGCTCTACAAGGACCAAATATATCTGGGCACAGAGGTCTTTTCTGAGACTGACACTCAACCAAGGACCATCTATGGATATAACCTAGAACTTCTGCTCGGATGTGGCCTGTGGTAGCTCAGTAACCAAGTAGTTTTCCAAAGTAAGGGGAACAAGAACTATTTCTAACAGGATCTCAAGGGCAGGCTCTTTGACCTCCCCCCCCCCAGGGGAGGAGCAGTCCTGTTAGGCCACAGAGGAGGACTTTGCAGCCAGCCCTGAAGATACCTGATAAAACAGGGTCAAATGAAAGGGGAGGAGGTCCTCCCCTATCAGTGGACTTGGAAAGGGGCAGGGAGGAGACCAGGGAGGGAGTGTGGGGTTGGGGAGGGAATGAGGGAGCGGGATACAGCTGGGACACAGAGTTAACAAAATGTAACTAATAAGAAAAATAAAATAAAAAAAACCTAAAAATGAAAACAAACAAACAAACAAACAAAACTATGGAGAATTCCATGGAGCCATTCAGCTCAGACTAACACCTCAACTAAGTTTGTCTTGGCAGCTATTTTCCTCACTGTTTTTATACTGTTTTCTTTCTCCATATACTTCTCATTCCCCTTCCTAAATATTCATCTCTTCATAACATTGATTGTTCACTTGGACATTGTAATGACAAATTAAGAATTTCTTCATTGTTTAATGTCCAAGTCCAAAAATCTGCCTGCACCTAAGGTAATGTCTTCTGTCTCTGATGTACTCTGTAGTACATCAGAGGAAAGAACTTATTTTTTTTTTAAGAGTTCGTGCCTTCACTGTTCTGTAGCTGAAGAGGATACAACACTGTAATAAACCTTCTCTAAATGCTGCCCAGTCATCCACTCCCACTTAATTTGATTTGGCACAGATGATAAGCATAATTTACTATCCTCAATATATACAATTTCCAAAATTTAATGGCATTTTCACAAAGAATCTTCTTCCTGTTTTTCTAATTTAGAGAGTTCATTAAGATGATAAAATATGTTTAAATTGAATTATTCCCTATAATGTCTCTCATATTTATGTCAAGTATCTACTCTTCTTATTTAGGCTTATGTGATATTTCTCTAGATATTTTCATTCCTGAAGCTTAAATTAGCCATTTATGAGAAACAGAAGCCTTTTTCATCACAAATATCACCACAGTGTCTTTCTTGAGTTATATGAGGTGTGCTTCTTGTGGCTGTTCCCAGAACTAAAAGCACTATGGATTCATAGAATCTTTACTACTGCCTTGACTTTGTTTGATTGCTAGGAGAATATAGAATACTCAGTTTTAATGCATAAATGAAGAGTTTTGAATAAAATGTAAACTGATATTTTTCTTTTAGATGATTGAAATGAATTCTAGAAAATAATTTTCTCCATTTCTCATTCTACATTCGTTTCAACTACACATGAAATATTCTTGGCAGAGGTCTTTCTTGCTAAGCATATCAATTTCAGTAAAAATAAGGCAAAGACATCTTGGCAGTCTATATCATACAATAAAATTCTTTCTATGCATATTGATTTAATCCCCCTTAACCCATGAGATGGTCATGCATTAAAGATTCAATTTATATCAATTAATCTTACTTGGTTTGGTTGGATATTGGATATATTGACTTAATGATCACCTACTATCTTATACTTTTATTCTTAATGTCTGAGAGGAAAAGCATTCAGAAATCCACTTATCAGGATAATAGTGATAATGGGTGTCCCCAGGAATATTTTCTTTTATATGATGAATCCTTAATTAAGTATGATAGGTTCAGTTAGCAGTAGTCTTTGGTGACAGAAGAGAGGGAATTTTTGAAATATTGATGTAAATTAAATCCACAGCTTTACATGTACATACTAGGCAAGTACTCTGTCAATGAATTATATTCTCAGGCCTTATTTTTTGAGATTAGATCTCATTATTTTGTCCAGGCTGGCCACAAATTCTCAATCCTCATGTGTCTGCCTCCCAAGCATATGCGTTATCAGTGCTTAAAGAGGTTTCTTCAGTTTATAAAACTAAAACTATTAATCATCTGTAGGAAGAAAAATGTTAGTAATATTATAAGTACTTATTTTTGTTCTTTTTAACTTTCTTTTCTTTTTAATTGATTTATAGAGATTGTACAGTGTGATGATGACTCAATACATGTTTGTGCTATGTAATGATAAAAATCAAGGCAATTAGCACTTACAACTTCTTATATATTTACTATGTATAATGTTTATAATGTACATAGACTTCATGCTCATTTCTTCATGTTCTTCAAAAAATGCATTCATGTTCTGTAGAATAGCAGTTAGTCTATATTTCTGGAGAGTGCTAGAACTTTCTTCTACTATCTAACTGTACTTTGCTACTTAATATCCATGCTCCATGGTATATTTATAACTCATTGCTTATCTACTCATTGGGAGTAGATGCCTTAGACATTGTGAGCAGTGCTACAATGAATCAGGGAGTTACACTACTTCTTTGGTATGCTGAATTTATTTTAACTATATACATAGAAATAGAATAGATGATTATGTGAGAGTTCAATTTTTAGTTCTCTTGAACATGATATTTTCTACAGTGGTGATCCAAGTTTATATTTCCACCAACAGTATGTACCTTTATTTTCTTTTACAATCTCTCCAGCATGTTTATTGACTTTTTGATAAAATCTATTATGCGAGGAGTGAGATGATAGCTTATTGTGGTTTTAATTTGCATTTCCTTGATTTTTGGCAACACTGGACATCTTGTCATATACTTATTGATAATTTATGTGTGTCTCTTCACTCTGTTGATTACTTCCTTTGCAGAATATGTCTCTAAGTGCTTTTCTCTATATTTTCTTTTAGTAGTTTCATGTTTTTAATTTAGTTTAGGTCTGTAAAATATTTATTCTGATATACAGTGAAGGGATGGATTCTAGATTTATTTTAATGTGTACTTATATTCTATTTTCCCTGAACTACTTATTGAAGAGGCTGTCCTTTCCCTAATGTATATTTTTGGAGTATTCATTGAAAATCACTTTACTTTAGATTCATGGATTTGTCTCTGTGTTTTATAATCTGCTTAATGCCTTTGTGTTGGCTCTTGATCCAGAACCATGCTGTCTTGATTAAGAAAGCCTTGTAGTATGTCTTGTGATCAGATATTCTTATGCCTACATTTTTGTTCCTTATGCTTTGGGGATATATTTTGTGATTCTGTGAGTTTTAATATTTTTTTTCTATTTCATGGAGTAAAACAATGATATTTTGATGAGGACTGTCACTCACTAATATGGATTTGGCATTTGCAAGAACATTAACAATTTATTTTATTCAACACACTATACCCCCGAGATAGGATATATCCCTTGGGCCATGTTGTTATTTTGTTTTACTACAGACACAATGAAAACCAAACCAGTGGAGCTGAGTGACCATGGACTGAAATCTCTCATAGTATAAGCTAAAATAAATATTTCTTCTCTTAAATAATTTGTCTGAGGTATTTCATCATAATGACACAAAATGACTAACACAGGCAGAGAAAAAATAATCTCAAGGAAGATTCGAGGTAATAGTTTTTAAGATTACTTGAAAACAAGAGAAGAATTTCTGTATCCATTCCTCAGTTGACAACTGGATTGTTTCCAGATTCTGACTATTATGAATAAAGCTGCTACAAACATGGTTGAGCATATTTTGGATATATGCCTAGGAATGGTATAGTTGGATCTTGAGCTAGCACTATTTCTAATTGTCTGAGAAAGCACCAGATTGATTTCCAGAGTGGTTGTACAAGTTTACATTCCCACCAGCAGTGGAGGAGTGTTCCCCTTTCTCCACACCCTCTCCAGCATGTGTTGTCATTTGAGTTTTTGATCTTGGCCATTCTGATGGGTATAAGGTGAAATCTCAGGGATGTTTTGATTTGTATTTCCCTGATGGCTAATGAGGTTGAGCATTTCTTTAAGTGTTTCTCTGCCATTCGATATTCCTCTATTGAGAATTCTCTGTTTAGTTCTGTTCCCCATTTTTTTAAATTGGATTACTTGGTTTGTTGCTTTTCAGCTTCTTTAATTCTTTATATATACTGGATATTAGCTCTCTGTCAGATAAAGTGTTGGTGAAGATTCCCAATCTGTAGGTATTTGTTTTGTTTTGATGACAGTCTCCTTTGCTTTACAGAAGCTTTTCAGTTTCATGAGGTCCCATTTATTGATTGTTGCTCTTAGAGCCTGTGGTGTTGGTGTTCTGTTCAGGAAATTGTCTTCTGTACCAATGAGTTCTAGGGTCTTCCCTAATTTTTCTTCTAACCGCTTTACTGTGTCTGGTTTTATGTTGAGGTCTTTGATCCACTTGGACTTTAGTGTTGTGCAGGGTGATAAGTATGGATCTATTTGCATTTTTCTACATGTAGATATCCAGTTAGACCAGCACCATTTGTTGAAGATACTATCTTTTTTCCATTGTATGGTTTTGGCATCTTTGTCAAAGATCAGGTGTCCATAAGTGTTTGGGTTTATTTCTGGGTCTTCTTTTCAATTCCATTGATCCACCATTCTGTTTCTATGCCAGTACCATGCAGTTTTTATTACTGTTGCTCTATAGTACATCTTGAGATCAGGGATGGAGATACCTCTAGAAGATTTTTTTTACTGTAGAGGATTGTTTTAGCAATTCTGGGCTTCTTGTTATTCAATATGAAGTTGAGAATTTTTCTTTCCAGGTCTGTAAAGAATTTTGTTGGTAATTTCATGGGAATTGCATTGAATCTGTAGATTGCTTTTGGTAAGATGGTCATTTTTACTATGTTAATCCTGCCAAGTGATGAGCATGGTAGATCTTTCCATCTTCTGATATATTCTTGTAATTCTTTCTTCAGAGACTTGAAATTTTTTTTTTATACAAGTCTTTGACTTGCTTGGTTAGGGTTACACCAAGGTACTTTATGTCATTTGTGGTATTGTGAAGGGTGTTGTTTCCCTAATTTCTTTCTCAGCCCTTTTGTCTTTTGTATACAGGAGGGCTACTGATTTTTTTTTTTGAGTTAATTTTGTATCCGGCCACTTTGCTGAAGGTGTTTATCAGCTGTAGGAGTTCCCTGGTAGAATTTTTGGGGTCACTGAGGTATACTATCATATAATCTGTAAACAGTGATAATTTGACTTCTTCCTTTCCAATTTGTACCCCCTTGATCTCCTTCAACTGTCTTATTGCTCTAGCAAGGACTTCCAGAACTATGTGGAATAGATATGGAGAGAGTAGGCAGCCTTGCCTTCTTCCTGATTTCAGTGGGATTACTTTAAGTTTCTCTCCATTTAGTTTGATGTAGGCTATAGGCTTGCTGTATATTGCCTTTACGATGTTTAGATATATGCCTTGTATCCCTGATCTCTCCAATACTTTAAACATGAATGGATGTTGGATTTTGTCAAATGCTTTTTTAGCATCCAAGGAGATTATCATGTGGTCTTTTTCTTTCATTTTGTTAATATGGTGGATCACATTGATGGATTTCCGTATATTGAACCACCCTTGCATACCTGGGATGAAGCCTACTTGGTCATAGTGGATGATATCTTTGATGTGTTCTTATATTCGGTTTGCAAGTATTTTGTTGAGTATTTTTGCATCAGTGTTCATAAGGGAGATTGGCCTGAAATTCTTTCTTTGTTGGGTCTTTGTGAGGTTTAGGTCCCAAGGTGAATGTGGCTTCACAGAATGAGTTTGGTAATGTTCCTTCTGTTTCTATTTTGTGGAATAGTTTGAAGAGAACTAGAGTTAGCTCTTCTTTGAAGGTGTGGTAGAATTCTGCGCTGAAACCATGTGGTCCTGGGCTTTTTTTTGGATGGGAGACTTTCTATGACTGCTTCTATTTCCTTAGGGGATATAGGACTATGTAATTGATTTACCTGGTCTCGATTCAGCTTTGGTAAGTGGAATCGATTAGAAAAATTGTCCATTTCATTTAGATTTTCAAATTTTATGGCATATAGACTTTTGAAGTAAGTCCTAATGAGTGTTTGGATTTCCTCAGTGTCTGTAGTTATGTCCCCCTTTTCATTTTTGATTTTGTTGATTTGGGTGGTGTC
>NW_026595015.1:0-20931 GCF_907164565.1 Psammomys obesus | reverse complement strand
GGCTGGAAATAATCAAACTCAGGGCTGAAATCAATCAATTAGAAACAAATAAAACAATTCAAAGAATCAATGAAACCAAGAGCTGGTTCTTTGAGAAGATCAACAAGATCGACAAACCCTTAGCCAAGCTAACTAAAAGGCAGAGAGACACCAACCAAATCAACAAAATCAACAATGAAAAAGGGGACCTAACTACAGACACTGAGGAAATCCAAACAATCATTAGGACTTACTTCAAAAGTCTATATGCCACAAAATTTGAAAATCTAAATGAAAGGGACAATTTTCTTGATTGATTTGACTTACCAAAGCTGAATCAGGACCAGGTAAATATATTAAATAGTCCTATATCCCCCAAAGAAATAGAAGCAGTCATCAAAAGTCTCCCATCCAAAAAAAGCCCAGGACCAGATGGCTTCAGTGCAGGATTCTACCAGACCTTCAAAGAAGAGCTAACTCCAATTCTTTTCAAATTATTCCACAAAATAGAAACAGAAGGAACATTACCAAACTCATTCTATGAAGCCACAGTCACCTTGGTACCTAAACCTCACAAAGACCCAACAAAGAATGAGAATTTCAGGCCAATCTCCCTTATGAACATTGATGCAAAAATACTTAACAAAATACTCACAAACCAAATACAAGAACACATCAAAGATATTACCCACTATGACCAAGTTGGCTTCAGCCCAGGTATGCAGGGATTGTTCAATATAAGGAAATCCATCAATGTGATCCACCATGTTAAAAAACTGAAAGAAAAAAACCATATGATAATCTCCCTAGATGCTGAAAAAGCATTTGACAAAATCCAACATCCATTCATGTTTAAAGTATTGGAGAGATCAGGGATACAAGGCACATATCTAAACATAGTAAAGGCCATATACAGCAAGCCTATAAGCAACATCAAACTGAACGGAGAGAAACTTAAATCGATCCCACTGAAATCAGGGACAAGACAAGGCTGCCCACTCTCCCCATATTTCTTCAACATAGTGCGGGAAGTCCTTGCTAGAGCAATAAGACAGTTGAAGGAGATCAAGGGGATACAGATGGGAAAGGAAGAAGTCAAATTATCACTATTTGCAGATGATATGATAGTATACATGAGTGACCACAAAAACTCTACCAGCGAACTCCTACAGCTAATAAACACCTTCAGGAAAGTGGCCGGATATAAAATTAACTCAAAAAAATCAGTAGCACTCCTGTATACAAAAGACAAAAGGGATGAGAAAGAAATTGGGGGAACAACACCCTTCACAATAGCCACAAATGACATAAAGTACCTTGGTGTTACCCTAACCAAGCAAGTCAAAGACTTGTATGAAAAAAATTTCAAGTCTCTGAAGAAAGAATTAGAAGAAGATATCAGAAGATAGAAAGATCTCCCATGCTCATGGCTTGGCAGGATTAACATAGTAAAAATGGCCATCTTACCAAAAGCAATCTACAGATTTAATGCAATTCCCATCAAATTGCCAACACAATTCTTTACAGACCTGGAAAGAAAAATTCTCAACTTCTTATGGAATAACAAGAAACCCAGAATTGCTAAAACAATCCTCTACAATAAAAGATCTTCTGGAGGTATCTCCATCCCTGATCTCAAGCTGTACTATAGAGCAACAGTTATAAAAGCTGCATGGTACTGGCATAGAAACAGAATGGTGGATCAATGGAAACGAACAGAAGACCCAGAAATAAACCCACACACTTACGGACACCTGATTTTTGACAAAGATGCCAAACCATACAATGGAAAAAAGATAGCATCTTCAACAAATGGTGCTGGTCCAACTGGATGTCCACAGGTAGAAAAATGAAAATAGATCCATACTTATCACCCTGCACAAAACTGAAGTCCAAGTGGATCAAAGGCCTCAACATAAAACCAGACACATTAAATCGGCTAGAAAAAAAAGTGGGGAATACCCTAGAACTCATTGGTACAGGAGAAAACTTCCTGAACAGAACACCAACAGCACAGGCTCTAAGAGCAACAATCAATAAATGGGACCTCATGAAATTGAAAAGCTTCTGTAAAGCAAAGGACACAGTTGTCAAAACAAAGCGACTACCTACAGATTGGGAAAGAATCATCATCAACCCTTTATCTGACAGAGGACTCATATCCAGTATATATAAAGAACTAATGAAGCTGAAAAGCAGCAAACCAAGTAATCCAATTAAAAAATGGGGAACAGAGCTAAACAGACAATTCTCTGTAGAGGAATATCGAATGGCAGAGAAACACTTGAAGAAATGCTCAACCTCATTAGCCATTAGGGAAATGTAAATCAAAACAACCCTGAGATTTCACCTTACACCCATCAGAATGGCCAAGATCAAAAACTCAAGTGATAGTACATGTTGGAGAGGTTGTGGAGAAAGGGGAACCCTCCTCCACTGCTGGTGGAATTGTAAACTTGTACAACCACTCTGGAAATCAATCTGGCGCTTTCTCAGACAACTAGGTATAGTGCTTCCTCAAGATCCAGCCATACCATTCCTAGGCATACATCTAAAAGAGGCTCAAGTACACAAAAAGGACATTTGCTCAAGCCATGTTTGTATCAGCCTTATTTGTAATAGCCAGAAGCTGGAAACAGCCCAGATGCCCCTCAACTGAAGAGTGGATGCAGAAATTGTGGTACATCTACACAATGGAGTATTACTCTGCAATGAAAAATAAGGAAATCATGAAATTTGCAGGTAAATGGTGGAAAGGATCATCCTGAGTGAGCTGTCCCAGAAGCAGAAAGACATACACGCTATATACTCACTCATATAAACATACAACATAGAATAAACCCACTAAAATCTGTACTTCTAAACATACTAAGCAAAAGAGAGGACCCTAACTAAAATGTTCAATCCCCATCCTGAAAGGCAAAGAGGATGAACATCAGAAGAAAAAGAAAACAGGAAACAACCTAGGACAGAGAGGTCCACAGAGGACCTCTGAAAGCCTCTGCCATGCAGACTGTGAAAGCAGATGCTGAGTCTGATGGCCAACTGACGGGCAGAGTGAATGGAATTTTATGTAAGAAGTGGGAAATAGTAAGAGCTGGAGAGGACAGGAACTCCACAAGGAGAGCAACAGAACAAGAAAATTTGAACACAGGGAACTTCCCAGAGACTCATACTCCAACCAAGGACTATTCATGGAGATAACCTAGAACCCTGACAATGCAGCCACTTCTGATGAGAACTGCTAGACTAAGATCAGAAAGAAGGAGAGGAGGACCTTCCCAATCAGAGGACATGGGGAGGGGCATGCATGCAGAAAGGAGGGGGAAGGGTGGGACCAGGAGGGGAGGAGGGAGGGGCTTATGGGGGGATACAAAATGAATAAAGTCTAATTAATAAAAGTTAAATAAAAAATAAATTAAATAAATGAATGAATGAATGAATGAATGAATAAAGAAATAAAGGAAAAACAAAAAAGAAAAAAAATGAATGAGCAAATGAATGAATGAATGAATGAGACCCTCACTTTGTCTAGGTATGATGAAAGGTACTTTGTTTAAAATGCTGCTTTGACCTCCAGCAACCATGTGTGATGTAGATTAGTGACATTATCTCCATTGTACAAAGAAATATCAGTTCACACCCTTGTGAGTGGCAGAATTGCAAAAACAGGTAAGTACAAGCAAAGTCTATTTCTCTATAGTTTACCTCAACTTTAAGATAAAATTTTGCTGTGTAGTATAGGGTGGCCTTGAACTCAGCTTCTGTGTGCTGAGTTTTGGAATTGCAGGTACTTGCTACTATGCTGTCTCATTACTCCATTTTATTGTGTGATATTGTGTTGGTCATATGACTTATTTAGGTTTTGGTTTCCTCTCATGGGAAAAGGTACAATGTTCTACCCAACATCATATATATTATAGAACCTGAAACTAAATTATAATTATTGAGCTTCAATTAATGATATTATCTCAAGTCTAGCTATAAAAATTTACATGTAGAAATGATTTCATATGCTTTGTAAAACTTTATAGATTTTGGTTAAAATTTTATTAAAAATCAATATTTTCACTATGTATTGCTGAGTAAAATATACAACAATACATAAAATAGATAAATATTAAATGAGGCTCCCAAGCAAAATATAAATGTTTCAATATTAGAAAATATATTTAAGCAATTTACCACACCAAATGATTAAGTGGTAGAAAACTATATGTTCATCTCATTAGGCACAGAAAATATTCAATACAATTCAATATTTAATCTTTAATTCAAAAGATTTTATCAAGTATCTACAGAAAACGCTGAAGTTTATAATGACAATTTAGAATTGTTGTATTTTACAAATCAAGAGCATGTCAGGTGTGTGGTCAATACCTGTAACAGCAGCACAATAGGGTGAGACAGGAGCATCCCATGCTCAAGGCCAACTTCAACAATGTGTCGAACTCAAGGTCAGGGCTATAACGGGACCCTATCTCTTAGTAATTCATAACAAAGGTATCCCAATTGCCATTCCTACTCAATAGAATACTAGAAATTCTTGTCAGGAAAATCAAGTTTAAGAAAAAAAGTTAAAAAGCAGAATTAATAAAATTAAGATCTCAAAGCAGCAATATTGATACGCAATAACATTGCTACAAAGAAAGCAAAGCATCTATAGACGATGTCGAAAGTCACCGGGATGTCAGAAATTTTGTTGGCTCTAAGTACGTTTTTCAAAGTGATTTGATTTCTGCATGACAATAATTAATTTTAAAACGAACATTCAAATGATATAGAAATATACAAAATACTTGGCAGATTCTAAAATGCATATTAAAGAAAGAAGTAATACACTTTTAATGTTGCAAATGTGATGCAAAGATTAAAAGACTGTGAAGAAGAAATGCAAAACTAGAGCTTGCAGCCCTTAGGAAGAAAGAGGACCACAGACGCAATGATATCAGATGGGAAGACCTTGACTTTCCTAAGAGATGTATGGTGAGAGGTGGGGAGGGGAGGTTCATTTTGCTGAAGCACAGGGCAAGAAGAAAATAAGAGAAATTTGAAAAGCTGTCAGGTTGTCAAAGTCTGTGCTGACAACAATAGAAACAAAAAAATTTGTTTTATCTTTCACTTTAAAAAAATTATAATTCTGTGGGACTGGAGAGTTGGTTCAGTGGCTAAGAGAACTTGTTCTTGGTAAGGACTAGGTTTGATTCCTAGCATCCACATGGAGGTTCCCATCTCTTCGGGTACCAGGCATGTATGTGGTAAACAGACATACAAGCAAGCAAAACATTCATACATACAAAATAGTAAAATCA
The DNA here is from genome assembly GCF_907164565.1 of Psammomys obesus. Classification (NCBI taxonomy): domain Eukaryota; kingdom Metazoa; phylum Chordata; class Mammalia; order Rodentia; family Muridae; genus Psammomys; species Psammomys obesus. Next base: position 15,640 of record NW_026595015.1, on the reverse strand, counting down.
TTTTAAAAATTATAATTCTTGACAAAGAAATAAAGAGGTAACCAATGTTTAGTGGGTGGGACTGGGTTGTGACAAATGCCTACACCCAGATAACCCTGATTGAGATTAGAAATATTTCCATCCCTTTAGAATGTTCCCTGTGTTCATTCAACTCTCCATTTCCATCCTCCAGCAGGGACAAGTTCTGAATTTTACTCTCATAGATTGGTTTTCTATTCTTAAACTTTATAAAATGCAATAGTGCAATATGTCTTGTGTCTGGCTTCCTTCACAACATATTTTTGAGTGTCTTCCATGTTATAAAGTATTTTAAAAAGAGAAAAATGTATGATTAACCTATAATATATAGAACTTTCTGAAAATGTAAAAATAATGTCAGAAGCATATTTCACGGATGCGAGATATATAGAAATGTGTAAAAGGATTGGATTAAAATAATTTTTTAATAAGGGGGGATTGCAAATCATAACAACTAAACAGAGAATGAAATGCATGAGAGAAACTAAAATCTCTGAAATTGTTTTAGTGCAATCAGACGATACGATGAATTTCCAGCTGGTCGGCAACAAGATTAGTTCTCAGGTAAATGCAAATAGAGAGAGAGATGTGGTAAGACTAAATGTAAACACTACTTGGGGAAAAAAAAACAAAGACAGAATGCAAAAGGTAGATTTCAAAGTTTAAAATATTTCTAAGGCTGAAATTCACACAAAATGCAAAGGTCTCAGAAGAGTCAAACAATCTTGCAAAGAAGGAACAAAGTTCCTTTCTACAAACTTGTTATAAAGCTGTCAAAATCAACAGGTTAATATTCATGTGAATATAAATGAATACCTCAATGAAACAAACAAAAATCGAGAAATAATCATAATGTGGTTTCCAATTTTTAACAACGAACTCGATGAGTAAAGACTATAATAATCTCTTAATGGTGTCAAGATAAATGTTGATGCTCATTGAAAAAGAAAAAACAAATCACATACAAAAAATTAACTTAATGCAGATCATAGATGTACATGTAAAAACTATGCATGTATCAGGAAAATACGTGCACTAGAGAAATATAAGAAAATATACCATTGTCTTAAACCTATTTTCAAATGCTAGAATTGAACACAATAACTTTGGTAATTTATTTTTTTTAAACTTTGGTAATTTGTAAGCAATGAGATTTACTAAGCTTGTGGTTCTGGAGACCAAAGAGTCCAATAAGTAGTGTAAAGCCAGTATTACTGCATCATAATTGGTGGACAGTGCTGGATTGGTGAGGCACAAGTGTGACAGAAGAACAGCCATTCCCAAATATGTTAATTATTTTCCTCATTAATTTCCTTGTGTGAAATTTTCAAGAACACTTAAGGAGGGGTTATTCCAGACCACAGTACACCATGGAAGGGAAGGCATGAAGCAGCTGGCTCCATTACATCCACAGAACAGGAAGCAGAGAGTGATAAATATTGATGCTTAGTATTCTTTCTTCTTTTTCATCCAGTCTGAAACCCCAGCTGACATAATGGTATTGCAGACATTCAGGGGGGTTCATCCTTCTTCATCCAACCCAACATAGACACCTCCTTACAGACATGGCTGAGATTTGTCTCCTAAGTGATTATTCTATATCCTGTCAAGTTGACAATCAATATTAAATATCACAACTTCATCTCCATCAAGAAATGTGAACATCAAGAAAGGGAAAACAAGCCAACAAGGTGTCTCAGTGGGTGAAGTCACTTGATACCAAGACACCTGAGTTAGATTCTGAGACCTCCAGGGTGAAAGGAGAACCAACCCCTGAAAGTTGTCCTCTGACCTCCTTACATGTGCTGCGGCATTTAAGTGTCACCTGTCTCAAGTCTGTGCAAACATGCCACCATTTGTTCTCTGTAATTTCAATAAAACTACCAGCCAATGCTGTGCATTGGAGAGAAAAGGGTGGGACATCCTGGTCTGGAGGGGTGGAGAAGGAAGTGAGTGGGAGGAGAATTTGGCAATAGAGGACTTGGAACCACGAGGAGAGATGAACCAGACCTAAGATATGACATAAAGCAAGTATAATGTGGGAAATCTGAATGGAAGGAAACTATGCGGGCTTGGAGGTTTAGGATGGAGTAACTATTGCCCAGCATTGTGCTCTAGGTTAATTAAATAAATGTGATTTGGGTATACAGATGGTTTAGGAATAACTACTGCTTAACTAAAAGATAAATCAATAGTAAATATTAATAATCAACAACACCAAAACAAAAAAATAAAAAAAGAATGACTAACTCCAAAAATCTGACAATACTAAATGCTAATGCTGGTGAAAATGTCATAGTCTGGCAGTCTCTTACAAACTTAAACATATTCTTGCTGCATGTGATGGTTGAATTCATGTGTTTACTTGAGTGAACTCTGGGATGTTCAGGTATTTTGTCAAATTTGATTTAAGATTAACTCCCTCTTCAATATCCTCAGATAAGAGATTATTCTTTCTGACAGCCTTTTAATTTGGACATAGTTTTGTTTTGTTTTTGCATGTGCCTTTGGACAGTGGCTCTGAGTTTTTAAGACTGTTAGTTTTTAGAATGAAGTTTCATCATCAGTTCTTCTGGTTCTCAGGCACCCACTTTAATACGGAAAACAAATCAGTTCTCCTGGGTTCAGTTCAAAAACTTGTTTTACAGGTCGTTGGAGTTGCTAGTCTTCACTAGCCAATTCCTTTCTTCTTTTTTTTTTTCTGTGATGAAACATCCTGAGATAACAGATTGTTTATTGACCATTTCCATAGGTATATTATCTTCCATCAAAAAAATTAAAAGTATTAATTTAGCTTATATAGTGCAAACATTCAGTGAAACCAAAAAACTAGATCATGTCAGCTATTTTATGTATCAGCAATGATCGATGTTCCACATTCCCACTGCAGACAAAAGTGAGTAAACACATATCTATTTACAAATTATCTTTACAGTGTCTTTACTAAAGTAGAGTGTTTAGGATTCCTAAGATCTTTAGTCTAAGCAAACTGTAAGCACCTACTATGCCCACATTTTTCTGCTTCACATTCTTCTTTCAATACCAAGCCTGTTCCTTCCATCTCTACACATCCCATGTTTTCATTTTATTAATAATTATTCCTTTTTTTAATTTTTTATTAATTACACTTTATTTACTTTGTATCCCCCCTGTAGCTCCCTCCGTCTTCCCCTCCCAAACCTTCCCTCCGTCCCCCTTTCCCACGCATGCCTCTCCCCAAGTCCACTGATAGGGGAGGACTTCTGATCCTAGTCTATTAGGTCTCATCAGGACTGGCTGCATTGTCTTCCTCTGTGGCCTGGTAAGGCTTCTCCTCCCTCAGAGGGAGGTGATCAAAGAGCAGGCAAATCAGTTCATGTCAGAGACAGTCCCTGTTCCCATTACTATGGAATCCACTTGGAGACTGAACTGTCATGGGCTACATCTGTGCAGGGGTTCTAGGTTATCTCTATGCATGCATAAACAGGGAACAAGTCAGGAGCCTGACACAGAGGGCCTCTGAAAGGCTCTGCCCTGCAGACTATCAAAGCAGATGCTGAGACTTATGGCCAACCTTTGGGCAGAGTGCAGAGAATCTTATGAAAGAAGTGGAAATAGTAAGATCTGGAGAGGACAGAAGCTCCACAAGGAGAGCAACAGAACCAAAAAATCTGAGCACAGGGGTCTTCCCTGAGACTGATACTCCATGTTTCAGTTTTTATAGGAATTCTGGGTGATTCCCCACGTTGACTGCCCACTCTTCCTGGCTAGTATCTCATGGCTCAGAACTCCATTCTAAGCTATACCTCTATATGTTTTACCCAAGCCTATCAACTCTATTCAGTGGTAGCATTCCTGTGATCAGTTGCCTCTGAAAGGATTTCTATAGTGACACAGTAACCAAATGAAAATTGAGAAATCCAGTCCTTCAGTCCTTCTGGCACTTACATTTGAAACAGAGTGGTCCCTTGGAACAGCCAACAAGTAACCAAAGTGGGTCCATGTAGAGACTTAGAACTTCAAATAAAATCACATAAGAAAATTTTGTAGTGGGGGGAGCCAAGATGGCGGCGCCGGGAGAGCACTGTGTCTGACAAGCTGGACAGCACTCTCCGTGCAGCGACCAGGAGACTGAACTCTGGGCCCTAAAACTACAGCGATTCTGTTTCTCAGGTGAGGGGAGGCTCCCACAGCGTGGGAATTCGTCGGGTCCACTCTCGGCTGCCCAGCCAGAACCCGGAAGAAATCCCGGGTAACGCGGGCTTTGGGTCACAGGCCAGAGCTGCACGCCTGCATATCCCGATCACTTTCCCAGGCTGATCGCGGGCACAAGGGTGCAGAGACCGGGAGTCCCAGTCGCAAGAAAACCCCACGGGGAAGGAAAGTTGCAAGTCTGATCACGGGTCACCCAGTCTTTCCCTGAAAGGTCTCACTGACCGAGGGTACCCACCGCCATCACAACTGAGCTCCCAACGCGCGGAAAGCTGCGCGCCCAGCTCACCAGTACAGACTAGCTGCGCGCCCCAGTGCAACAGAGACTGCGAATCCCTGTCCAGAGAGGGCCCCACAGGGAAGGATGAAACCGTGCTGCTTGGGTCACCTAGGCTTTGCCTGGGGAAAGTCTAGCAGACCGCAGATCGCAAACAGGCGACTACGCCCAGCCATCACAGATCCGGGCCCAAGCAGGGAGCAGAGTTATTGGGAACCCAGTTCCCGCAGACTAGCAGGCGGGCGCACGCTCAGCCAGCCCAGAGGCCTGCTTTGTACCAACTACTCCTTACAGACAGAACTGTGTGCCCCAAGACACCAGTCTTAGAGTCACTGTCTGAAGAAACCCTCACAAGAACAAGGAACGAAGCAAAGGGGACAAACTTAGGCAACCCAGTATATCCCCGGAAAAGGTCCCACAGACTGGCCCAACCCAGGGAACTGCTGTGCCCCAGATAGCCTGCTGTTACCAGGAGAGCAGTACTCACCCGCCACAGATTATCTCTTGGGTTCTGGGGCACAGAGCCCCAACCTCAGACCTACAAAAGACCGGGAACCCTGAGATCAACCACCAGATACTGCTCCAAGGAGCAACCAGTTATTCCTAACAAAACCGACCAAACCACGGGACACACAGGTTACAGCAGCTGATCACTAAATTTACAGCAAGAAACCCAGAAGCAGGGCAGCTGTCTCCAGGATTTCTCCCGGTGAGAGGAGAAATTGACTAATCAGGACCACAGTTGCCACCCAGGTCTCTATGCCTGAGGTGAGCTGTAGCAACTCCTGAAAAACACCGGCCATCCAGTGACTATACCCAAAAAGCTGAGAAGGTTTCCTTCAGGAAAAACCATCTTCCTGCCAAAGGGATTCTCTCCACCACAGGAGTCCAGGAACAACCAGAAACTAACTTCAAACACATAAGATAGCCCAATGGATAGAGGCCAGCGTAAAAGTTCAACCAACAAAAGCCAGAGCAATATGGCATCTCCAGAACCCAGCTATCCAGGGCCAAATAGCCCTAGTTGAAATTCAAGATGACCTAACATCTATGCTCATGAAGAAGATAACAAAGGAAACAAATAAAATACAAAAAGAAATAGAGGAAGCTGCAGCCAAACAGTTTGTGGCTTTTAGAGAGGAAATGCTTAAATCACTGAATGAAATAAAAGAAACAGAGGATTGTTCAAACAAACAGCTGAAGGAATTGATGGAAAAACATGAAAATACAGTCAGACAGGTGAAGGAACCCAACAAAATGGCTCAAGACCTGAAGATAGAATTGGAAAATTAAAAAAAAAACAAAACACACACACACACACACAAATGGAAGAAATTGTGGAGAGAAAGAACTTAGGGAAGAAAGCAGGAACTACAGAGGTTAGCATAACCAATAGGCTATGAGAAATGGAAGAAAGAATCTCAGGTGTGGAAAATACAATGGAAGAAATAGATGTATCTCTCAAAGAAAATGTTAAATCTAAAAAATTCCTGACACAGACCGTCCAAGAAATTCAAGACGACACAAAAAGACAAAACCTAAGAATAATAAGAATAGAGGAAAAAGAAGATTCCCTGCACAAAGGCCCAGAAAATATTTTCAACAAAACCATTGAAGAAAATTTACCCAACTTAAAGGAGAGGCCAATAAAAATAGAAGACCCTACAGAACACCCAATAAATTAGACCAGAAAAGAAAATCCTCCCACCACATAATAATCAAAACAGTAATTATACAGAACAAAGAAAAAATACTAAAAGCTGCAAGAGAAAAAGGCCAAGTAACATATGATGGCAAACCCATTAGAATCACACCTGACTTTTCAACAGAGACTATGAAAACCAGAAGGGCCTGGACAGATATCATGCAGACCCTAAGAGAACACAGATGTCAGCCAGGCTACTATACCCTGCAAAACTCTCAGTCCTCATAGACGGAGAAAACAAGATATTCAATGACAAAAACAAATTTCAACAATACCTACACACAAATCCAGCATTACAGAAGACACTGGAAGGGAAAATACAACACAAGAAAACTAGCTACATTCAGGAAAACACAGGAAATAAATAATCTCACTACAGTAAAACAAAAAGCAACCAAGCACACAACCTTATGACCACAGCCAACATCAAATTCAAAGGATCTAACAGCCACTGGTCATTAATCTCTCTCAACATCAATGGACTTAATTCTCCAATAAAAAGACACAGACTAACAGAATGGATGCATAAATAAAACCCAGCAATCTGTTGTATACAAGAAACACACCTAAGTCACAAAGATAGATATTACTTGAGAGTAAAGAGATGGAAGATGGCTTTCCAAGCAAATGGATGCAAGAAGCAAGCAGGAGTAGCCATCCTAATATCTGATAAAATAGACTTTCAACCAAAATTAATCAAAAGAGATGGGGAAGGACATTTCATACTCATCAAGGGAAAATTCCACCAAGAAGACATCACAATCCTGAACATCTATGCCCCAAATACAAGGGCACCAACATTTGTGAAAGAAACATTGATAAAACTTAAACCACACATAGATCCCCACACACTAATAGTGGGAGACTTCAACACCCCACTCTCAACAAAGGACAGGTCAACAAAACAGAAATTAAACAAAGAAACAATGTCTCTAACAGAGGTCATGAATCAAATGGACCTCACAGACATTTACAGAACCTTACACCCAAACACAAAAGAATTTACCTTCTTCTCAGCACCTCATGGAACCTTCTCCAAAATAGACCATATAGTTGGTCACAAAGCAAGCCTCAACAGATATAAGAAGATTGAAATAATCCCTTGTATCCTGTCTGATCACCATGGAATAAAGCTGGACCCCAATAACAACAGAAATAGCAAAAAGCCTACACATACATGGAAACTGAACAACTTGTTACTAAATGACAGCTGGGCCAGGGAAGAAATAAAGAAACAAATTAAAATCTTCCTAGAACTCAATGAAAATGAAGACACAACATACCCAAACTTGTGGGACACAATGAAAGCAGTGCTAAGAGGAAAGTTCATAGCACTAAGTGCCTTCAAGAAGAAATTCGAGACAGCTCATTCAAGCAACTTAATGGCCCACTTAAAAACCCTAGAAAAAGAAGAAGCAGACACACCAAAAAGGAGTAGACGGCTGGAAATAATCAAACTCAGGGCTGAAATCAATCAATTAGAAACAAATAAAACAATTCAAAGAATCAATGAAACCAAGAGCTGGTTCTTTGAGAAGATCAACAAGATCGACAAACCCTTAGCCAAGCTAACTAAAAGGCAGAGAGACACCAACCAAATCAACAAAATCAACAATGAAAAAGGGGACCTAACTACAGACACTGAGGAAATCCAAACAATCATTAGGACTTACTTCAAAAGTCTATATGCCACAAAATTTGAAAATCTAAATGAAAGGGACAATTTTCTTGATTGATTTGACTTACCAAAGCTGAATCAGGACCAGGTAAATATATTAAATAGTCCTATATCCCCCAAAGAAATAGAAGCAGTCATCAAAAGTCTCCCATCCAAAAAAAGCCCAGGACCAGATGGCTTCAGTGCAGGATTCTACCAGACCTTCAAAGAAGAGCTAACTCCAATTCTTTTCAAATTATTCCACAAAATAGAAACAGAAGGAACATTACCAAACTCATTCTATGAAGCCACAGTCACCTTGGTACCTAAACCTCACAAAGACCCAACAAAGAATGAGAATTTCAGGCCAATCTCCCTTATGAACATTGATGCAAAAATACTTAACAAAATACTCACAAACCAAATACAAGAACACATCAAAGATATTACCCACTATGACCAAGTTGGCTTCAGCCCAGGTATGCAGGGATTGTTCAATATAAGGAAATCCATCAATGTGATCCACCATGTTAAAAAACTGAAAGAAAAAAACCATATGATAATCTCCCTAGATGCTGAAAAAGCATTTGACAAAATCCAACATCCATTCATGTTTAAAGTATTGGAGAGATCAGGGATACAAGGCACATATCTAAACATAGTAAAGGCCATATACAGCAAGCCTATAAGCAACATCAAACTGAACGGAGAGAAACTTAAATCGATCCCACTGAAATCAGGGACAAGACAAGGCTGCCCACTCTCCCCATATTTCTTCAACATAGTGCGGGAAGTCCTTGCTAGAGCAATAAGACAGTTGAAGGAGATCAAGGGGATACAGATGGGAAAGGAAGAAGTCAAATTATCACTATTTGCAGATGATATGATAGTATACATGAGTGACCACAAAAACTCTACCAGCGAACTCCTACAGCTAATAAACACCTTCAGGAAAGTGGCCGGATATAAAATTAACTCAAAAAAATCAGTAGCACTCCTGTATACAAAAGACAAAAGGGATGAGAAAGAAATTGGGGGAACAACACCCTTCACAATAGCCACAAATGACATAAAGTACCTTGGTGTTACCCTAACCAAGCAAGTCAAAGACTTGTATGAAAAAAATTTCAAGTCTCTGAAGAAAGAATTAGAAGAAGATATCAGAAGATAGAAAGATCTCCCATGCTCATGGCTTGGCAGGATTAACATAGTAAAAATGGCCATCTTACCAAAAGCAATCTACAGATTTAATGCAATTCCCATCAAATTGCCAACACAATTCTTTACAGACCTGGAAAGAAAAATTCTCAACTTCTTATGGAATAACAAGAAACCCAGAATTGCTAAAACAATCCTCTACAATAAAAGATCTTCTGGAGGTATCTCCATCCCTGATCTCAAGCTGTACTATAGAGCAACAGTTATAAAAGCTGCATGGTACTGGCATAGAAACAGAATGGTGGATCAATGGAAACGAACAGAAGACCCAGAAATAAACCCACACACTTACGGACACCTGATTTTTGACAAAGATGCCAAACCATACAATGGAAAAAAGATAGCATCTTCAACAAATGGTGCTGGTCCAACTGGATGTCCACAGGTAGAAAAATGAAAATAGATCCATACTTATCACCCTGCACAAAACTGAAGTCCAAGTGGATCAAAGGCCTCAACATAAAACCAGACACATTAAATCGGCTAGAAAAAAAAGTGGGGAATACCCTAGAACTCATTGGTACAGGAGAAAACTTCCTGAACAGAACACCAACAGCACAGGCTCTAAGAGCAACAATCAATAAATGGGACCTCATGAAATTGAAAAGCTTCTGTAAAGCAAAGGACACAGTTGTCAAAACAAAGCGACTACCTACAGATTGGGAAAGAATCATCATCAACCCTTTATCTGACAGAGGACTCATATCCAGTATATATAAAGAACTAATGAAGCTGAAAAGCAGCAAACCAAGTAATCCAATTAAAAAATGGGGAACAGAGCTAAACAGACAATTCTCTGTAGAGGAATATCGAATGGCAGAGAAACACTTGAAGAAATGCTCAACCTCATTAGCCATTAGGGAAATGTAAATCAAAACAACCCTGAGATTTCACCTTACACCCATCAGAATGGCCAAGATCAAAAACTCAAGTGATAGTACATGTTGGAGAGGTTGTGGAGAAAGGGGAACCCTCCTCCACTGCTGGTGGAATTGTAAACTTGTACAACCACTCTGGAAATCAATCTGGCGCTTTCTCAGACAACTAGGTATAGTGCTTCCTCAAGATCCAGCCATACCATTCCTAGGCATACATCTAAAAGAGGCTCAAGTACACAAAAAGGACATTTGCTCAAGCCATGTTTGTATCAGCCTTATTTGTAATAGCCAGAAGCTGGAAACAGCCCAGATGCCCCTCAACTGAAGAGTGGATGCAGAAATTGTGGTACATCTACACAATGGAGTATTACTCTGCAATGAAAAATAAGGAAATCATGAAATTTGCAGGTAAATGGTGGAAAGGATCATCCTGAGTGAGCTGTCCCAGAAGCAGAAAGACATACACGCTATATACTCACTCATATAAACATACAACATAGAATAAACCCACTAAAATCTGTACTTCTAAACATACTAAGCAAAAGAGAGGACCCTAACTAAAATGTTCAATCCCCATCCTGAAAGGCAAAGAGGATGAACATCAGAAGAAAAAGAAAACAGGAAACAACCTAGGACAGAGAGGTCCACAGAGGACCTCTGAAAGCCTCTGCCATGCAGACTGTGAAAGCAGATGCTGAGTCTGATGGCCAACTGACGGGCAGAGTGAATGGAATTTTATGTAAGAAGTGGGAAATAGTAAGAGCTGGAGAGGACAGGAACTCCACAAGGAGAGCAACAGAACAAGAAAATTTGAACACAGGGAACTTCCCAGAGACTCATACTCCAACCAAGGACTATTCATGGAGATAACCTAGAACCCTGACAATGCAGCCACTTCTGATGAGAACTGCTAGACTAAGATCAGAAAGAAGGAGAGGAGGACCTTCCCAATCAGAGGACATGGGGAGGGGCATGCATGCAGAAAGGAGGGGGAAGGGTGGGACCAGGAGGGGAGGAGGGAGGGGCTTATGGGGGGATACAAAATGAATAAAGTCTAATTAATAAAAGTTAAATAAAAAATAAATTAAATAAATGAATGAATGAATGAATGAATGAATAAAGAAATAAAGGAAAAACAAAAAAGAAAAAAAATGAATGAGCAAATGAATGAATGAATGAATGAGACCCTCACTTTGTCTAGGTATGATGAAAGGTACTTTGTTTAAAATGCTGCTTTGACCTCCAGCAACCATGTGTGATGTAGATTAGTGACATTATCTCCATTGTACAAAGAAATATCAGTTCACACCCTTGTGAGTGGCAGAATTGCAAAAACAGGTAAGTACAAGCAAAGTCTATTTCTCTATAGTTTACCTCAACTTTAAGATAAAATTTTGCTGTGTAGTATAGGGTGGCCTTGAACTCAGCTTCTGTGTGCTGAGTTTTGGAATTGCAGGTACTTGCTACTATGCTGTCTCATTACTCCATTTTATTGTGTGATATTGTGTTGGTCATATGACTTATTTAGGTTTTGGTTTCCTCTCATGGGAAAAGGTACAATGTTCTACCCAACATCATATATATTATAGAACCTGAAACTAAATTATAATTATTGAGCTTCAATTAATGATATTATCTCAAGTCTAGCTATAAAAATTTACATGTAGAAATGATTTCATATGCTTTGTAAAACTTTATAGATTTTGGTTAAAATTTTATTAAAAATCAATATTTTCACTATGTATTGCTGAGTAAAATATACAACAATACATAAAATAGATAAATATTAAATGAGGCTCCCAAGCAAAATATAAATGTTTCAATATTAGAAAATATATTTAAGCAATTTACCACACCAAATGATTAAGTGGTAGAAAACTATATGTTCATCTCATTAGGCACAGAAAATATTCAATACAATTCAATATTTAATCTTTAATTCAAAAGATTTTATCAAGTATCTACAGAAAACGCTGAAGTTTATAATGACAATTTAGAATTGTTGTATTTTACAAATCAAGAGCATGTCAGGTGTGTGGTCAATACCTGTAACAGCAGCACAATAGGGTGAGACAGGAGCATCCCATGCTCAAGGCCAACTTCAACAATGTGTCGAACTCAAGGTCAGGGCTATAACGGGACCCTATCTCTTAGTAATTCATAACAAAGGTATCCCAATTGCCATTCCTACTCAATAGAATACTAGAAATTCTTGTCAGGAAAATCAAGTTTAAGAAAAAAAGTTAAAAAGCAGAATTAATAAAATTAAGATCTCAAAGCAGCAATATTGATACGCAATAACATTGCTACAAAGAAAGCAAAGCATCTATAGACGATGTCGAAAGTCACCGGGATGTCAGAAATTTTGTTGGCTCTAAGTACGTTTTTCAAAGTGATTTGATTTCTGCATGACAATAATTAATTTTAAAACGAACATTCAAATGATATAGAAATATACAAAATACTTGGCAGATTCTAAAATGCATATTAAAGAAAGAAGTAATACACTTTTAATGTTGCAAATGTGATGCAAAGATTAAAAGACTGTGAAGAAGAAATGCAAAACTAGAGCTTGCAGCCCTTAGGAAGAAAGAGGACCACAGACGCAATGATATCAGATGGGAAGACCTTGACTTTCCTAAGAGATGTATGGTGAGAGGTGGGGAGGGGAGGTTCATTTTGCTGAAGCACAGGGCAAGAAGAAAATAAGAGAAATTTGAAAAGCTGTCAGGTTGTCAAAGTCTGTGCTGACAACAATAGAAACAAAAAAATTTGTTTTATCTTTCACTTTAAAAAAATTATAATTCTGTGGGACTGGAGAGTTGGTTCAGTGGCTAAGAGAACTTGTTCTTGGTAAGGACTAGGTTTGATTCCTAGCATCCACATGGAGGTTCCCATCTCTTCGGGTACCAGGCATGTATGTGGTAAACAGACATACAAGCAAGCAAAACATTCATACATACAAAATAGTAAAATCATTTTAAAAATTATAATTCTTGACAAAGAAATAAAGAGGTAACCAATGTTTAGTGGGTGGGACTGGGTTGTGACAAATGCCTACACCCAGATAACCCTGATTGAGATTAGAAATATTTCCATCCCTTTAGAATGTTCCCTGTGTTCATTCAACTCTCCATTTCCATCCTCCAGCAGGGACAAGTTCTGAATTTTACTCTCATAGATTGGTTTTCTATTCTTAAACTTTATAAAATGCAATAGTGCAATATGTCTTGTGTCTGGCTTCCTTCACAACATATTTTTGAGTGTCTTCCATGTTATAAAGTATTTTAAAAAGAGAAAAATGTATGATTAACCTATAATATATAGAACTTTCTGAAAATGTAAAAATAATGTCAGAAGCATATTTCACGGATGCGAGATATATAGAAATGTGTAAAAGGATTGGATTAAAATAATTTTTTAATAAGGGGGGATTGCAAATCATAACAACTAAACAGAGAATGAAATGCATGAGAGAAACTAAAATCTCTGAAATTGTTTTAGTGCAATCAGACGATACGATGAATTTCCAGCTGGTCGGCAACAAGATTAGTTCTCAGGTAAATGCAAATAGAGAGAGAGATGTGGTAAGACTAAATGTAAACACTACTTGGGGAAAAAAAAACAAAGACAGAATGCAAAAGGTAGATTTCAAAGTTTAAAATATTTCTAAGGCTGAAATTCACACAAAATGCAAAGGTCTCAGAAGAGTCAAACAATCTTGCAAAGAAGGAACAAAGTTCCTTTCTACAAACTTGTTATAAAGCTGTCAAAATCAACAGGTTAATATTCATGTGAATATAAATGAATACCTCAATGAAACAAACAAAAATCGAGAAATAATCATAATGTGGTTTCCAATTTTTAACAACGAACTCGATGAGTAAAGACTATAATAATCTCTTAATGGTGTCAAGATAAATGTTGATGCTCATTGAAAAAGAAAAAACAAATCACATACAAAAAATTAACTTAATGCAGATCATAGATGTACATGTAAAAACTATGCATGTATCAGGAAAATACGTGCACTAGAGAAATATAAGAAAATATACCATTGTCTTAAACCTATTTTCAAATGCTAGAATTGAACACAATAACTTTGGTAATTTATTTTTTTTAAACTTTGGTAATTTGTAAGCAATGAGATTTACTAAGCTTGTGGTTCTGGAGACCAAAGAGTCCAATAAGTAGTGTAAAGCCAGTATTACTGCATCATAATTGGTGGACAGTGCTGGATTGGTGAGGCACAAGTGTGACAGAAGAACAGCCATTCCCAAATATGTTAATTATTTTCCTCATTAATTTCCTTGTGTGAAATTTTCAAGAACACTTAAGGAGGGGTTATTCCAGACCACAGTACACCATGGAAGGGAAGGCATGAAGCAGCTGGCTCCATTACATCCACAGAACAGGAAGCAGAGAGTGATAAATATTGATGCTTAGTATTCTTTCTTCTTTTTCATCCAGTCTGAAACCCCAGCTGACATAATGGTATTGCAGACATTCAGGGGGGTTCATCCTTCTTCATCCAACCCAACATAGACACCTCCTTACAGACATGGCTGAGATTTGTCTCCTAAGTGATTATTCTATATCCTGTCAAGTTGACAATCAATATTAAATATCACAACTTCATCTCCATCAAGAAATGTGAACATCAAGAAAGGGAAAACAAGCCAACAAGGTGTCTCAGTGGGTGAAGTCACTTGATACCAAGACACCTGAGTTAGATTCTGAGACCTCCAGGGTGAAAGGAGAACCAACCCCTGAAAGTTGTCCTCTGACCTCCTTACATGTGCTGCGGCATTTAAGTGTCACCTGTCTCAAGTCTGTGCAAACATGCCACCATTTGTTCTCTGTAATTTCAATAAAACTACCAGCCAATGCTGTGCATTGGAGAGAAAAGGGTGGGACATCCTGGTCTGGAGGGGTGGAGAAGGAAGTGAGTGGGAGGAGAATTTGGCAATAGAGGACTTGGAACCACGAGGAGAGATGAACCAGACCTAAGATATGACATAAAGCAAGTATAATGTGGGAAATCTGAATGGAAGGAAACTATGCGGGCTTGGAGGTTTAGGATGGAGTAACTATTGCCCAGCATTGTGCTCTAGGTTAATTAAATAAATGTGATTTGGGTATACAGATGGTTTAGGAATAACTACTGCTTAACTAAAAGATAAATCAATAGTAAATATTAATAATCAACAACACCAAAACAAAAAAATAAAAAAAGAATGACTAACTCCAAAAATCTGACAATACTAAATGCTAATGCTGGTGAAAATGTCATAGTCTGGCAGTCTCTTACAAACTTAAACATATTCTTGCTGCATGTGATGGTTGAATTCATGTGTTTACTTGAGTGAACTCTGGGATGTTCAGGTATTTTGTCAAATTTGATTTAAGATTAACTCCCTCTTCAATATCCTCAGATAAGAGATTATTCTTTCTGACAGCCTTTTAATTTGGACATAGTTTTGTTTTGTTTTTGCATGTGCCTTTGGACAGTGGCTCTGAGTTTTTAAGACTGTTAGTTTTTAGAATGAAGTTTCATCATCAGTTCTTCTGGTTCTCAGGCACCCACTTTAATACGGAAAACAAATCAGTTCTCCTGGGTTCAGTTCAAAAACTTGTTTTACAGGTCGTTGGAGTTGCTAGTCTTCACTAGCCAATTCCTTTCTTCTTTTTTTTTT
>NW_026595014.1:0-1183 GCF_907164565.1 Psammomys obesus | reverse complement strand
CTTGGATTACCTCCCCTTGATGGGTGCACTCTTGCCAGGCCACAGAGTGCACCCTCCCTCGCAGTTCTCCTCCTATGTGCCTTCCCTAGTCCATTGATACGGGTGGTCCTCCTCCCCTTCTATCTGACCCGAGCCTATCAGGTCTCATCAAGATAGCTGGATATTGAGGTAGCACTATTGCTAATTTTCTGAGAAAGCACCAGATTGTTTTCCAAAGCAGTTGTACAAGTTTATATTCCCACCAGCAATGGAGGTAGGTTCCCTGTTCTCCACATCCTCTCCAGCATGCATCACCCTTGAATTTTTGGTCTTAGCAATTTTGATGAGAGCGAGGTGAAATTTCAGGGTAATTTTGATTTGCATTTCCTGAATGAGTAAGAATGTTGAGCATTTCTTTAAGTGTTTTTCTGCCATTTGATATTCCTCTATTGAGAATTCTGTTTAGCTCTGTACCCCATTTTTTAAATGGATTACTTGATTTGTTGCTGTTTAACTTCTTCAGTTCTTTATATATTCTAGATGTTAGCCTCTGTCAGATATAAGGTTGGTGAAGATCCTTTCCCAGTCTGTAGGCTGTCGGTTTGTTCTGATGACAGTGTCCTTTGCTTTACAGAAGCTTTTTAGTTTCATGTGTCCCATTCATTAATTGATCTTAGAACCTGTGCTGTTGGTGTTTTATTCAGGAAGTTGTCTCCTGTGCCAATGAGGTCAAGGCTCTTCTCCACTTTTTCTTCTAATAGATTTAGCATGTCTCATTTATGTTCAGGTCTTTGATCCACGTAGACTTTAACTTTGTTCAGGGTGATAAATATGTATCTATTTGCATTTTTTCTACATGTAGACATTCAGTTAGACCAGTACTATTTGTTGAAGATGCTGTATTTTTTCCATTGTATGGTTTTGGCTTCTTTGTAAAAAATTAAGTTTCCATAGGTGTGCGGGTTTATTTCTGGGTTTGCAATAGAGCCTTCCACTGAGGACCTCTGAAAGACTCTATCCACCAGGGTATCAAAGGAGATACTGAGACTCACAGCCATACTTTGGGCAGAGTGTTGGGATCCTTATGGAAGAAGAGGGAGACAGAAAGACCTGGAGGGAACAGAAACTCCACAAGGAGATCAACAGAGCCAAAATACCCAAAATACCTGGGCCCTGGGGACCCTGCAGAGACTGATACCCAACT
>NW_026595013.1:0-1467 GCF_907164565.1 Psammomys obesus | reverse complement strand
TGATAAAACAGGGTCAGATGAAAGGGGAGGAGGTCCTCCCCTATCAGTGGACTTGGAAAGGGGCAGGGAGGAGACCAGGGAGGGAGTGTGGGGTTGGGGAGGGAATGAGGGAGCGGGATACAGCTGGGACACAGAGTTAACAAAATGTAACTAAAAAGAAAAATAAAAAAAAAAGAAACTATCAGACGCTATGAATCAAATGGACCTAACAGAAATTTACAGAATACTTCACCCAAACATGAAAAAAAATATAACTTCTCAGTATCTCACAGAATCTTTTCCAAAATTGACCATATATAGAGACACAAAACAAGCCTTCAACAGAAAATTGAAATAATTCCCTCAATCTTATCATACCACAATGAATTAAAGTTGAACTTCAACAACAGAAAGCCTACAAACTCATGGAAACTGAACAACTCTGTACACCATGGCCAATGGGTCAAGGAAGGAATAAAGAAAGAAATTAAAAACTTTCTAGAATTCAATGAAATGAATACACAATATGTCCAAACTTATGGGACACAATAAAAGCAGTGCTAACAGGAAAGTTAAAGCTCTAAGCACCTTCATAAAGAACTTGGAAAGGTCCCATACTAGCAAATTAACAACAGACCTGAACAAACAGCTCTAGAACAAAAAGAGCAAACACACTCAAGAGGAGTAGACTGAAGGAAACAAATTTAGTGCTGAAGTCAATAAATTAAAAACCAAGAGAACAGTATAATGAATCAACAAAACCAAGAGCTGGTTCTTGGAGAAAATCAACAAGATAGACAAACTCTTAGCCAAACTAACTAAGAGGCAGAGACAGAGTACCCAAAATAACAAAATCAGAAATGAAAAGGGGAACATAGCAGTAGACACTGGGGAAATGCAAAAAGAAATCATTAGGTCTTACTTCAAAAGTCTGTACACCACAAAATTGTAAAATCTAAACAAAATGTATGATTTTCTTGATAGATACCACTTATCAAAGTCAAATAAAGATCAGGTAAACAATTTAAGTAGGTCTATAACTCCTAAGGAAATGGAAGATGTTATTATAAGTTTCCCACCACCAAAAAAGTCATGGGGCAGATGGCTTTAGCTCAGAATTCAACCACACTTTCAAAGAAGAACTAACACCAATACTTCTCAAACAATTCCAGAAAATAGAAACAGAAGAAACATTGTCAAACTCATTCTATGATATCTAAACCACACAAAGACTCAACAAAGAAAAAGAATTTCAGACCAATTTCTTTTATGAACATCGATGTAAAAATACTCAATAAAATATGTGCCAACTGATTCCAAGAACACAATAACAACATCATCCTACATAATCAAGTAGGGTTCAACACAGGCATGCATGGATGGTTCAATATAGGAAAATTCATCAATGCAATTCATCATAAAAACAAACTAAAGGAAAAAGAAAAACACATGAACATCTCATTAGATGCTGAAAAGCCTTTGACAAAA
>NW_026595012.1:0-1447 GCF_907164565.1 Psammomys obesus | reverse complement strand
AATATGATGATAGAGGCTTTTAAAGACTCAATTCCTTTCTAGAAATACAGGAAAATACAATAAACAGTTAAGAAAATGAATAAATTGACTTATGACCTGCAGATGGAAATAGACACAATAAAGAAACTCAAACTAGTTCAATGCACATCCCATTTGTCTTTCTAAATGAGGATTAATCACCTTCGCCTGTGTCCACTTTCTTGATTATCTTCTTTAGGTGTGTAGATTTCATTATGTTTATCATATCTTGTAGGTCTATATAAGCGAGTATATACCAAGTTTGTCTTTCTCCTTCTGGGATACTTCACTCAGAATGATCTTTTCTAGATCCCACCACTTGCCTGCAAATTTCATGATTTCTTCCTTTTTGATTGCTGAGTAGTATTCCATTGTGTAAAAATACCACAGTTTCTGTATCCATTCCTCCGTTGATGGACATCTGGGTTGTTTCCAAGTTCTGGCTATTACAAATAAAGCTGCTATGAACATGGTTGAACAAATGTCCTTGTTGTGTACTTGAGCAAATTTTGGGTATATACCTAGGAGTGGTATAGCTGGGTCTTGAGGTAGCACTACTCCTAGTTGTCTGAGAAAGCGCCAGATTGACTTCCAGAGTGGTTGAACCAGTTTACATTCCCACCAGCAATGGAGGAGGGTTCCCTTTTCTCCACAACCTCTCCAGCATGTGCTATCACTTGAGTTTTTCATCTTGGCCATTCTGATGGGTGTAAGGTGATATCTCAGAGTCGTTTTGATTTGCATTTCCCTAATGGCTAATGAGGTTGAGCATTTCTTTAAGTGTTTCTCTGCCATTCGACGTTCCTCTTTCGAGAATTCTCTGTTTAGCTCTGTTCCCCATTTTTTAAGTAGATTACTTGGTTTGTTGCTTTTCTGCTTCTTTAGTTCTTTATATATACTTGATATTAGCCCTCTGTCAGATAAAGGGTTGGTGAAGATTCTTTCCCAATCTGTAGGCTGTCTATTTGTTTTGATGACAGTGTCTTTTGCTTTACAGAAGCTTTTCAGTTTCATGCAAATGGGATGTGCATTGAACTTATGACAGGAGTCTATCACAAAAGGCATCTGAAAGACTCTACCTAGCAGTGTTTCAAAGCAGACACTAAGACTCATAACCAAACCCTCGGCAGAGTGAAGGGAATCATATGAAAGAAGGGAAGTTAGTATGATATGGAAAGGATAGGAGCTCCACAAGGACCAAATATATCTGGGCACAGGGTCTTTTCTGAGACTGACACTCAACCAAGGACCATCTATGGATATAACCTAGAACTTCTGCTCGGATGTGGCCTGTGGTAGCTCAGTAACCAAGTAGTTTTCCAAAGTAAGGGGAACACGGACTATTTCTAATAGGATCTCAAGGGCAGGCTGTTTGACCCCCACCCCAGGGGAGGAGCAGTCTGTTAGGCCACAGAGGAGGACTTTGCAG
>NW_026595011.1:0-1743 GCF_907164565.1 Psammomys obesus | reverse complement strand
TGTGTGTGTGTTTTAGTAAAGATGCACATATTTGCGTATTTACAGTATTATGTAATCAAGAAGGAAAAGCTGAAGCAGTTTATTGCTTATCTTATTAGAGGGCAGCTTTCCATGAAGAGTCATTAGAGTGCTTGTAGTCTCTCAAAGTTACAGAAAAAAAGCTACTCCATTGCATGGATTTTAAAATCAACGGTGCAATATTTGAATTACTGGGACAGAGTCAATGCTTTAAATGTCAATGTACAGCAAAAGCAAATTGAGTCCAAAGTCATAAAGTCATACACAGTTTAGCTCCAAAATCACAATAAAGTCTTAACGTCTTCACGGCATACCTGACAGCAGAATTTCTATAGGCTGATGATGACTGTTCTTGGTAATCTTGAGAATTCACTTCTGTTTGAAGAAAATGGCTTCTTAACTTGAAATTGGGGAAAATTGGAGTTTACTGGTCCCTTATGCTTTCTTTTTTGGTACATTTATATTTACGTTTTCATCTTTCCATAGTATTGTTAGACCTGTTCTTAAAACTCTCCCAGATAATCAAGAATATCTGACACACAGAACAAATTTATATCAGGGGAAATTAAGTTTGATTAACATCCTGAAAGACACACATTTCATAGCACACTTTTATGTATCTAAGCCTTCTATGCATACTTTGGTTGGAGTAGTCTTTTTTCCATTTATTTCCTCCATGATTTGCTTCTCCCCCCATCCTTCAGGTGTCTGTTCAGACACTATCCCCAACACTGTTTTCAGACTCATTGCTTCTTCATTCACCTCTTCATCCTTACATGTAACACATTCATTGACACTCCACAAGCCCTACACCAGCTTCTGTTAACTGATTTCTTAAGGTTCAATACTAGACCAAAGCAGAAGAGTGCCACTAGCTAGGTACTGAGTATTCAAGATGTGGGATTGTGGAGTGTCAATGAATGTGTTACATGTAAGGATGAAGAGGTGAATGAAGAAGCAATGAGTCTGAAAACAGTGTTGGGGATAGTGTCTGAACAGACACCTGAAGGATGGGGGGAGAAGCAAATCATGGAGGAAATAAATGGAAAAAAGACTACTCCAACCAAAGTATGCATAGAAGGCTTAGATACATAAAAGTGTGCTATGAAATGTGTGTCTTTCAGGATGTTAATCAAACTTAATTTCCCCTGATATAAATTTGTTCTGTGTGTCAGATATTCTTGATTATCTGGGAGAGTTTTAAGAACAGGTCTAACAATACTATGGAAAGATGAAAACGTAAATATAAATGTACCAAAAAAGAAAGCATAAGGGACCAGTAAACTCCAATTTTCCCCAATTTCAAGTTAAGAAGCCATTTTCTTCAAACAGAAGTGAATTCTCAAGATTACCAAGAACAGTCATCATCAGCCTATAGAAATTCTGCTGTCAGGTATGCCGTGAAGACGTTAAGACTTTATTGTGATTTTGGAGCTAAACTGTGTATGACTTTATGACTTTGGACTCAATTTGCTTTTGCTGTACATTGACATTTAAAGCATTGACTCTGTCCCAGTAATTCAAATATTGCACCGTTGATTTTAAAATCCATGCAATGGAGTAGCTTTTTTTCTGTAACTTTGAGAGACTACAAGCACTCTAATGACTCTTCATGGAAAGCTGCCCTCTAATAAGATAAGCAATAAACTGCTTCAGCTTTTCCTTCTTGATTACATAATACTGTAAATACGCAAATATGTGCATCTTTACTAAAACACACACACA
>NW_026595010.1:0-2382 GCF_907164565.1 Psammomys obesus | reverse complement strand
ATTACAAATAAAGCTGCTACGAACATGGTTGAACAAATGTCCTTGTTGTGTACTTGAGCAAATTTTGGGTATATACCTAGGAGTGGTATAGCTGGGTCTTGAGGTAGCACTACTCCTAGTTGTCTGAGAAAGCGCCAGATTGACTTCCAAAGTGGTTGAACCAGTTTACATTCCCACCAGCAATGGAGGAGGGTTCCCTTTTCTCCACAACCTCTCCAGCATGTGCTATCACTTGAGTTTTTCATCTTGGCCATTCTGATGGGTGTAAGGTGAAATCTCAGGGTCGTTTTGATTTGCATTTCCCTAATGGCTAATGAGGTTGAGCATTTCTTTAAGTGTTTCTCTGCCATTCGATATTCCTCTTTCGAGAATTCTCTGTTTAGCTCTGTTCCCCATTTTTTAAGTGGATTACTTGGTTTGTTGCTTTTCTGCTTCTTTAGTTCTTTATATATGCTTGATATTAGCCCTCTGTCAGATAAAGGGTTGGTGAAGATTCTTTCCCAATCTGTAGGCTGTCTATTTGTTTTGATGACAGTGTCTTTTGCTTTACAGAAGCTTTTCAGTTTCATGAGGTCCCATTTATTGATTGTTGCTCTTAGAGCCTGTGCTGTTGGTGTTCTGTTCAGGAAGTTGTCTCCTGTGCCAATGAGTTCTATATTCCTAACATTTGTAAAGATAACAAAGCTATATCAAGCAAAATATAAATGTTTTAAAATGCAACGCTTTTTCTTTTTACTCTGTAGGCCAGTGCACAAATCAGCAAAAAAATGGAATATTCAGATTTAATAGTGAAAGTATGCTGACTGTCTGTGAAAAAGGCTATGTTGATTAAGGAATGTATGGCTGTATGTCTTAAAATGCATTTGGCACACCGTGGTGTTTCTTGAAGTTGTTGGTAGGTATTTAAAGGTCTTTTACAACATTCAAATCAGCAGCTTTGAGTTTTCAAATTCTATGTGATTTATCTTGCTGACAATATTACTCATTTTAATAGTAGGTCAACTCTGTTTTATTACAATTTTTAAATCTATATGCTAAGCTTTAAATTATGTTAGTGAGCATGAAACAAAATCAATGCTTCAATAAAACATTAACAGCAGTAATTTGAAAATGAGGTTTTTCTCTTCTTCTTCATAATTTTTATTTTGATTCTTTTTTAGAAATAATAAATAGTAAGATATAGAATGTGTCATAACCAAACAGGGAGCTGAAGATTGAAGATTATGAAAGTCGACATGTGTTGGTTTCTCTGGCCTTGTGTGTGTATCCTACATTTAAAAATTAATCAAATAACTTCCAACTAATATATCAATCTTTGGAAACACTAATAATTAGACAAAATAATTGGTATTGCTTTTACATTTAGTCATCAACGTGGTTAGATAGCTGTAATCCTCGGCTACTTCCATCTGTATCATGACTAATTGTTTTTTGATTCCTATAATTTTATGAAACTATAGAGCACTGTTTTTCTCTCAATGTCTCAGTTCTTGTAAATGAAAGTATGTTTGTAGGGAGGCTGAGTAAATGGAGCAGAAAACCCTCTTGAAGCTATGGGATGAAGACAGGTCACATTAGCAAGGACCATCTGGAATGTTTTTCACAAAAGAAAAGCATTTGAGAACACATCAAGTATATGTACACCACAGCTGAATGATTTACAAATACATCTAAGACATTCTGCTGCGTTAAACATTAGCAGTTAAAATAAATGAGCTCAGCACAATAATAATTTATGCAAAATGGATGCCTTATCTATAAGAGGTATATTTTATAAGTTGATATTTATAGCATCAATATAACATATTGATATTGGTATGACAGCAAAAGAAAATTAAACTTTGATGATCATATTTTCAAGAAGCTTATTTCTTCACCTAGTAGATTTAAATATCATTAATAAGCTCACCTTTGTCTTCTAACTTTGTCATATATAGATGTGATGGGTTACCCAGAGATAAACAAAGTTGTGGAAGATGTTCCTCATCCACCTTTAAATGCACTTTATTTTTCCTGTATCTCCCAAGGGCTTTCACAAATGTCGTATAAGCAATGCTCCCTAATTATTTCTGATGGTTCAATAAAGAAGCCCAAGAGCCAGTGACTTGGCAAAGTAAATAGGAAGGCTGGACTTCCATTCCCAGTCTCAGGGGTCTCATGTTGAAAGGAAGAAGAAGAAGAAGAAGAAGAAGAAGAAGAAGAAGAAGAAGAAGAAGAAGAAGAAGAAGAAGAGAGAAGGCACCATGAGGACACAAGATACTGCAGAAATAGCCAAGGTGAGAGTGAGATGGCAATTAATTGGCACATGACTGGGAAGTAGCCAGACAACCATAATTGGGTTAGAAACTGCCCAGTTAGTGTTTGTGTTAAGTTGACATAAAA
>NW_026595009.1:0-1180 GCF_907164565.1 Psammomys obesus | reverse complement strand
TGTGTGTGTGTGTGTGTGTGTGTGTGTGTGTGTGTGTGTGTGTGTGTTTATAACCTCAGAAAATTGTACACATTTGTTTGTTGGTTTGGTGAGCACTGAAACTATTTTATGATATTGTAGTGATAACTCAAATAGTTGCTGAATTTAAAATGTCGTGCAAGAAAGTACAGCCGTCTAGATGGAATGAAAGACCATCTAATTGAATTTTAACAGGTCCTAATGCTGAGGGAATGCATATCTAAGAAAAAAGAGGTTCAGCTAATGTAAGAGGTCATCAGAAAATACCATGGAGAAGAACAAAATTCATAACTAAAGCAATTAGTTTTTAACTAAATTTTTAAATAGTTTTAAATCACATGAAAGAGAGAGAGGAAGGAAGAAAAGAAAATGGGAAACACAAATGGTGAAATCAGCAACAAAATTAAAGTATTTTAGAGACTTTAGAGGATTTCTTGTCCTAGAAGTTAAATCTTTAAACTGTGTCAATACAATCTTTTGTGTGAACAAAACTGAAAAAAAATTTCAAAAATCTTGGATTATATGTCATTATTTGTCATTCCTTTAACTATGGTTATTGAACATATTTTCATATTACAACTAATCTGATACTCATTATAATCATATAAATTATGTTTTTCACCATGTTCCAGAAGAAAATTTTCTTATGGAATTTGAGTGTCTTTACCAAGTTTGAATTTCAGGGCCAGTTGACAAGACTGATTCAGAACTAAATTCTGGGGCATCATGCTACTACTGAGAAGATGGAAGTATTTCACACAAACACTCCTAAAAGAACATAACAGAGAAATGTTGGAATTTGAGTCCACATGAATTCGTATTTCTATACCAACTTTGCATTTGAACTCTGAGTGTGCCAGTACTTTTTTGACTACCTACCCCTTCTAATCTTTTCAAAAGTTTTTGTGTGTGTCAGTTTTTATGATCAAGGATAGTAAAGGAAAAAATAATTCTGCCTTCACTTAAGCCCATAATGAACAATTTAATCCCAGTGGCTGAAGTAATGCAAAGGATAATAAAGTTCTGTGACATCCAGAAATAAAGACAGATAGTCTTTATTTGACTATATATTCCTAGTTTGCTTTTTTTTTTTTTTCTGTGAACAACACACTGACTAAAGTTAACTAGTGAAAGAGAGGTTTTTTTTTTTTTTTTTTTTTTT
>NW_026595008.1:0-21983 GCF_907164565.1 Psammomys obesus | reverse complement strand
AAATCTTTTTTTAAGGTTTCTTATTTTCTTTTTTTATTAATTACTTCAATTTACATCTTGGACATAGGTCCCTCTCTCCTCTTCTCCCAGTCCCACCCTTCCTCCCAGATTCTCCCTCCTTTATTCTATAGAATAGTGGAGCCCCCCCTACACAGACACTGCAGCTTATCTATTCACATGAGGGCTGAGTTCATCTTCCTCTCCTGTGGTCTTTTTATTAATTAAATTTTTATTTTTTATATTAATTACAGTTTATTCACTTTGTATCCCAGCTGTAGCCCCCTCTCTCATTCCCTCCCAATCCCACCCTCCCTCCCTCATCTCCTCCCATGCCTCTCTCCAAGTCCACAGATAGGGAAGGTTCTTTGACTCCCCCCCCCACCCAGAGAGAGGAACAGCCTTGCCAGGCCACAGTGGATGACATTTCAGCCAGTCCTTTTGAGACCTGATAAACTGAGAATCTTAGGGATAATGAAGACTGATGAAGCCACCCTCTACTAAACAGGACTCCTAGTGGAGAGAGTGGAACACTAACACACCCGTTAATATTTCATCCCCAAATTTACCCTATCTACAAGATGTGCTGGGATAAAAATGGAGCAGAATTTGAGGGAATGTCCAACCAACGCCTGGGCCAACCTGAGACCCACCCTGTGGGAGAGAGCCAGCCCCTGAGACTATTAATGATATTCTTCTATGCTTGCAGACAGGAACCTAGAATAGCTGTCCCCTGAGAGGCTCCATTCAGGAGCAGATTGAAACAGATTCTGCGACACAGCCAAACACTGGGCAGAGCACAGGGAGTCTTGTACAAACTATATAGAAAGTACTATTACAAATTACTTTTATGGTATAAAATACTGAGGAAACTTCTGAGATTCAGAATGATATACCCCCAAAGCTTGTATACCTCAAGGTTAGTTTAATAACAGTCATAAAACACACTGTAGAAATTAATATAAACCTAAACATAGAAAGCTAGATTTTACTTAGTATAGGCATGAAAATTTATAAAGAGAATGATGACATGTCAGAATTTGTAATTTTAAATCCCCAAATAGTACATGGGTAGCAATAGATTGAGACATAAATACTGGCTAAGAGGCAACTAAACAGTTTAGCCAGCAGGTTTTTAGATCATGCAGAAAAAAATATACCATCTTTTATTTAGAATAACAACTGTGTTTATCATGATTTAACACAGAGATAGAGAAAATTAACTTGAAAATACAATAGTAAGGAGGTAAGCAATTGACATCTGATTGGACTTAAGGCCCACTCAGTTGCAGAAAAGTCATGTCCTGTACTGTTAACAGAGACTAGTATCAGTAGATTGTGAGGTATGGGTCATAGAAGAGAACCTACTACAGTAACTTCCCTAAAATAATTTTCATCTGTAGTCTTACTACTTATCCTTATACCTACAGAAAAGTGTAGCTCTCAGCCCTCATTAAAGGGATTTATAGTTTCAGAATATAGGGACCAATAAAGAAAGCCACAACTGGTCCAAATCATATATCATTTTGGGTTTCCCAGGTGCAATTGCTACATATACAATGCAACCATTTTACCTCTGGCTCAGGGAACATAGTAGAACAGGGTGAGAAAAGATTGGTAAGAGCCAGAGAACCAATTTGTGATGTCTTCTGGGAGGTGATATCTTCTATATTTGACAGGAAAGGGCACCAGGAAATCTCAATAGTATGTTTGCCTAAACAAGTCCTTAATGAGGACCTCCCCTATCAGTGGACTGGGGGAGGAGCATGGGAAGAGAAGAGAGATTGAGGGCAGGATTGGAAGAGGAAGAAGGAGCTACAGCTGGGATACAAAGTGAATAAATTATAATAAATTAAAAAATAAATAGTTTTTTTTCAAAAAAGAAAAGAATGACAATATCAGTTGAAATGCAAGTGTGAAAGGAAGCATTTTCATGAGGCTTCACACTATAATTAATAGTTGCTGGGAGCAGAGAAATAAATCTTCTACATGAACAAGTCCTCTGATAGGTTAGAACTTTAGAACATATATTAGGAAAATATTTAGCTCACAACCAAACCTTGGGCAGAGTGTAAGGAATCATATGAAAGAAGGGGGAGTTAATATGACCTGGAGAGTACAGAAGCTTTAAAAAGACCAAATATATCAGGGCACAGGGGTCTTCTATGAGACTGTTTCTCCAATGAAGGATCATATATGGATATAACCTAGAAGCCCCTTCTCAGATGTAGCCCATGGTAGCTCAGTATCCAAGTGGGTTCTCTAGTAAGGGGAACAAGAACTATTTCTGACATGAACTCAATGGCTGACTCTTTGACCTCCCCTCTACCCCCAAGAGAGGAGCAGACTTGCTAGGCCACAGAGGAGGACATTGCAGCCAGTCCTGAAGATACCTGATAAGCTACAGTCAGATGAAAGGGGAGGAGAAATTCTCCTATCAGTGGACTTGGAAAGGGTCAGGGAGGAGATGTGGAAGGAAGGTGGGATTGGGAGGGAATGAGGGAGGGGACTACGGCTGGGATACAAAATAAATAACCTGTGGTTAATATAAAAAATAAAAATTAAAATAAAAAATATTTTGAAGAAGGAAATGCAATAATATATTAGGTATAAAAATGAAGTTTATTTAATTATGGAATTGGGGTTACTTTTTTCATATTTTATGATCAGCTGAAGTTATTTTTAAATTTTATTATCATAATATATTTGAGGCAGTTCATTTTAATTCAAAATACAGAGAGAATCTGTTGCACTTATTTTTCTAAATAGTCATGCTGTCAAACTCTCTCCCAAATATTTATGTACACTTCCATAGACACATACTGCTTTCAGCCTTTATCAAAGACGCTTCTCATTGCAATGAGCATTAGTTAATACAGAAACATGTTATTATTCAAAGAGCTGAGAATAATCCTCAGTGCTTGTTCAACATTAGATGATACATGTAAATCAAACCACCCCTTACACTAAGGAAATATGGAAGAAGAGGCAAAAAGAGTTGGATGTGGAAAAAGGGGAACCGTCTTCTACTGCTGGTGGGAATGTAAGCTTGTATAACCACTCTGGAAATCAATCTGGCTCTTCCTCAGACAACTAGGAATGGCACTTCCTCAAGATCCAGCTATACCACTCCTAGGAATATATCCAAAAGATGCTCAAGTACACAATAAGGACATTTGCTCAACCATGTTTGTAGCAGCTTTATTTGTAATAGCCAGAAGCTGTAAATAGTCCAGATGCCCCTCAGTGGAGGAGTAGATACAGAAAAAAAAATAGAATTGGAAGCTCCAAAAGATGGGAAGGAGAGCTATGATATACTCTCCTCTAGATATGACATAGATGTTGTACACATAAACTCACAGTATTGATATGTGGCTTCCTATTTAAGAACTATAAAAGAACAAGTCAATAATAAGTTCCAGCATGGAGTGGGGGTGGGCTTCATCAGCCCATCCCTTAGCTGAGGAACTATTAGTGGTGGAGAAAAGAGAGTAACTTTATTTGGGAGTGTAGTTATTAGTTATTTTCTTCATTCCACAGTAAAAAACCCCAAGCACACACTTCTGTCAATATATGGAAGCATTAACTGAATTCAGTGAGATAAATTAATAAATAATTTTAATAGACAGACATATAGTTTGAAAGAAATTCAATGAGGGAATATTATGGGGATTTTATATGGTAGTACATGGTAAATATGATCTAGATATACAAATGAACAAAATTTTCAAAGAAGAAAAATATAAATTAAGATACTAATTACACAATTAACTGTGTTAAATCAAATGTATCTAAATAATACAAAATATATACTTGACATGAGAATGATGACTCTTTTTAATCCACTAACTATTGTCTTATTAAATATTTCCTTTCCTTCTATTACAGGTGATGCGAGAGAAATGTGTATAGGATGCACAAAAATATTGTCTCAAAAATTTTGGGAACAAAAGTGAAAACAGCGGCTGATAAGTAATATGTTAATAGAGATCAGGTTGTGGTAGATGCTATAATGAATATTACAGCAGGCAAAGAAATAGAGAATGTACAGCGTGGAGACCATGGCTCTGTTTAAAGTGGTCTTATAACTCAAGCCTTTCAAGTCAAGTGATACCTTTAAAAAAGCTTCTGTGATAATATGGAGACCTAAGACAGGGTAGGCTCCTGGGAGGATATGAGGGGATTCAAGCAGAGACAACTAGTAGCACAGATCGTAGAGACTGAAGAGGACATGAGTCTAACTAGACTGGTCTGTTAGTAAAGAGCAGGGAACACCAAACTACCCACAAAAACTTTGACCCCAAATTCACAAGATGTGCAGTGATAAAGATGAAGCAGATAGAGCAGAGATTGAGGGAATGCCCAACCTATGGTCCAATGAAATACCTGCCCTTTTAAAGAGTACCAATCCCCGACATTAAGAAGGGCACTATGCTAAGCTTACAGGCATGAGCCTGTCAGAGTTGTCCTCTGAGAGGCTCTACCCAGCAGCACCTCTAAACAGATGCCGAGACTCACATTCAAACATTGGTATATGCTTAGGGAGTCTTGGGGAATAGTAGAAGGAAAGAGAAAAGTACCTGGAAGTGACAGGAGCTCCACAAGAAAAACAACAGTTCCAACTAAACAGTGCCCAGAGGGGTTTGCTGAGACTGAAGCATCAACCAAGGACCATGCAGGACTGGACCTAGACCCACTACAAAGACGTAGCAGATGGACCACTTAGGCTTCAAGTGGGTCCTCTAGTAAGGGAAGTGGGGACTGCATTGGACACAGACTTACTTGCTACCTTTTATATCACTTTTCCTTGGTTGGACTTCCTTGACAAGCCACAGGGGAAGAGGACACCTTCAGTCCTAATGTGACTTGAATGGGGGCGGATAGGAAAGGGAGCTCTCTTAAAAAGTGAGGGGGAGGAAGTGAAGGTGTGACAAGGAGGGGAGAAGGAAAAGGGCTAGGAAGGTATAAAGTGATTAAAATAAATACATGAGAAAAATAGCTTTATTAAATGAGCAGCAGCATTTTATTCAGAGACACAGAGTTCAGTTAAGGACCTATGGATGAATATGGTTCCAGCATAATTTACTGGAGCACGTACAGCTTACCAATGTTTATGCCACTGAGGAAAATGAGTGCTTCTCACACAACAACTGTTGTTGTGTGACAATATTGTGATGATTCTCTAGAGAAAACAATAAACAATGATTGCCTACTAAAGGATCAACAAGCACAAAGGCTCCAAGGCAAGACTTCTCCATCAGTAATCCTTCAATTATGCAGGATCTATATATAAGTGGAGTCACAGAAGGCATGACATTAAATCATGCATTATCTATCTCCTTTACCAAGTTTTCTAATATGAATGGATTAGCTTTATCTATAGTGAACCAGTGTTCAGAGACCACTGATAAATCTTTTGTCATATAAGTAAAAATTCTTTGTAGTGATTCATAATTTTGTAACTATAACGCTATGTTTTTAACTAACATAAGGGAATTTCATTTTCTGATTGTGCCTGTCTCAGAGATTAAAACAGATTACATAAACTATATGGTGTTTCAACTAATGAACATTAAAAAGTGCCAGAAACTTACCATACCACATACAATTAAGAAGAATTAGATAATGATAGTATCATTAAAAAATTACTGACCTTTATACTTTGATATACATAAAGACAAACACACATCAAAACTGACCCCATTCTATGTATGATCTCATATGGTTTTCCTCATACTACCGCCTTATCAATGATAATGTCTTCTTGATATTTTTAACGTACCTGGATCCTGTAAGATACAGTTAATCATAGCTTGAATAGTGGATAAGTAATTTAGCAGTGAAGACACAATAATCTATTCAACACAATGAAACAAAAAGTAATTGCTTGCTTATCAAAATATCACTGGCATGATCATACTTACCACCTTGTTTGTGACAAAAGTTTTTTTGTCTTTAGACATGCTAGGATTTTTGAACAGCCAGCTTTGGGACATTTTTTTTTTCAATTTCCCATGTCACCATAGGACTCCTGGAAATACACGTTCATGCAACCATATCCAGAATTACAAACTCAGGTCCTCATGTTCACCCAGCAAGTCCTTTATCCACTAACCCACCCCTCAGCCTGTTATTAATCTCCTTTTTTATCTTTAATTTCCACATAACTCCTTTGAAATACCATTTTCCAGTATATAGGCTGTTTTGGAATATTTAAATTTCTTCCAATAGTAAATTATATTTTAAATTTTCATTTGTACTTGACACAAAGAAACTATACATGTTTTTGAGGTACAGTATGATATTTCAATGTGTGTGCTTATAAAATGAACAAATTAGGGTAATTTGCATATATATTTTTAAAAGTCTGAACCAGATACAGTTTCTATTTACACATAATTCCATACTTATTAATTCTCTGGCCTTCAGTTATATTTCCAATGTATAAAATTGTAATATCTGAGTCATCTTGAATTACAGGAGATAAGTAATTATGTACAGAAAGATACATAAAATAACTAGGAAAATAAAAACAACTATTTAAGATGAACATGTCAAGTGTACTAAACATCCACACACATACACATATACCTAGGCACAGCTGAATACCAAAACTGAGCAACAATATGCACAAAACATGAAGCTATGAAAACTAGGGGACTCCCAAATACTTCACATCAAATAACTAACAGATTCACGTTCTACGCTTGGAATAAAAACTAGCCAAGTGTTCAGTTTTACAACAATTAATATATTGTGGCATTGGAATAGTGCAACTAACATTACTGACCCCCATTTATGTGAGTTACATAATTAAGAGAGAACAATTCAGAAGACAAAACTTCTCCTTGAATCTTTTTAATTCCATGTAAATTACATTAAAATACATTTTCTGAGCACATTTTAGGTTAATCTAGATTTATTCTTCCATAGCAGTTCTTTGAGGTAGTACACCTATTAATGCAAACTAAATTATTTCAAGTACATGGAGATTTCTTTCATAACCATTCTTATTCAGGAAAACTCATAGAAAAACAATTTATCTTCACAAATGCTTAATTAAGTAAACAAAGTAAATGAATTCATCCAGCCAAAATTATGTATGTGCATGAAATTTGATATTTTATTACTAAAAAACAAGGCAAAGATAATATGAAAGTATAAGAAGTGTTATATTGCATTTTATTTGCTGATAAAGGGAATGGAGTCAAGTGGGTCATAAAAAGGATTAGCCAGTTTTACAGAGCACAAGAAATAACTACCACGATAAATTTTCCCCTCATTTATTTTCATGTCATTAAAAATAAGCAACAAGTGTCATACTTATTTGATTAATTAGATTTTCCCAATTAAAAATGAGTGCTAAAAGATCAGCTAGAATTTTAGGTCACTTTATTTTTCAGGATTATTAATTTATTCAGGTCAGAAGCTTACATTGGGGCCTTAGACTGGAAAGGAAATTCTACACTTCTCAGTTTGCATTTTAGGGAGAAAAATATCCTTCCAAGCTTTTTCATGAATGAACATGCTTAAATGACCCAGGATAACATCTAATTTGTTGTAAACAATAATGGTTTTGGTTATTATTTGATTAAGCATAAATAACTTAAGAGTGGACACACAGAAAACATTGCTTAAAACAACTGGAATTCTTTAAGATTCTTGGTTCTTTATATCACTGTTGCTATTTTTCACCTGTTTGAGGAATATGACATTTCCTTTCAGATAGGGAAATTTAGAATAGCTAAAAAAAAAAAAATCCTGAAATTCAGGATTTCAGCAAAACATATTACCAAAAGAAAGAGAAATGTTACATTTTAGAGTGGACTATCCTTTTCTTTTGGCCGAAGCTTTAAATTCCCAATTAGCACTGACAGTGTTTTTGGCAAAGAATAAATATAAGATGCTTCCATAAGAAAACCAACTATTTCTACCCACATATAAAGACCAATCATATGGAGGGAAACAGCTACTTTCTAGAGATGAGCTGTAGTTTATACAATACATTTTACTTTTTTTCCCAAGGGAAACAATATTTTTTTATTTTATTTTTTTCTTATCAGTTACATTTTATTAACTCTGTATCCCAGCCGAGTCCCACTCCCTCATTCCCTCCCAATCCCACCCTCCCTCTCTCATCTCCACTGTGCCCCTTCCCAAGTCCACTGATGGGGGGACCTCCTCCCCATTCATCAGATTTTGTTTTATCAGGTATCTTCAGGACTGGCTGAGAAGCCCGCCTCTGTGGCCTAACAGGACTGTTCCTCCCTTGGGGGGTGGGGAGGTCAAAGAGCATTTTATTTATTTTTTATTTTACAATTAGGTTTATTTTTATGCATTCTGATGCTCAGTTTTGGGTGCTAATGTGTTTATAGACACATACATATGCAGGCACACATAAAAACATGCCTATATGTTCAGCAATGTAGGAAGTGATCCCAGTAATATTTCAAAATACTGTGTGCCACTAAACACTCCTAAAGAAAGGAGGAGACTTGAAAATGAGGTGGTACAAAATTAGCTTTTGAGCTGAATGATACTATTAGCTAAAACAGTACAGCAGAAAATGTAAATTATCTTGTATTTATTTCTTGTACTATAACTCTATCCGTTAAACAAGATGATGGATAATTTCTCTTGAAGCGGGGAGATATGTCATATTACCAGCCATCCTTTGCATAGTATGTCCTTGCAAAAGAAATCAGGATTTGGGTCTACGGTAAACAGAAAGAAAAATTCTCACATTGTGCCTCCTGTGTTTACCTTCTGAGCTCAACAGAAATCATTCCTTTTTTAATTTAATTTTATTTTATTAATTACACTTTATTCACTTTGTATCCCCCCATAAGCCCCTCCCTCCTTCCCTCCCCATCCCACCCTCCCTCCCCTTTCTGCATGCATGCCCCTCCCCAAGTGCACTGATAAGGAAGGTCCTCCTCTCCTTCCTTCTGATCTTAGTCTATCAGATCACATCAGGAGTGGCTGCATTGTTATCTTTTGTGGCCTGGTAAGGCTGCTCCCCCCTCAGGCAGAGCTGATCAAAGAGCAGGCCAATCAGATTATATCAGAGGCAGTCCCTCTTCCCATTACTATAGAACCCACTTGGACACTGAACTGCCATGGGCTATATCTGTGCAGGGGTTCTAGGTTATCTCCATGCCTGGTACTTGGTTGGAGTATGAGTCTCTAGGAAGACACCCATGTTCATATTTTGTGGTTCTGTTGCTCTCCGTGTGGGGTTCCTGTACTCACTAGATCTTACTATTTCCCACTTCTTACATAAGATTCCATGCACATTGCCCAACAGTTGGCCATAAGTCTCAGCATCTGCTTTGATAGTCTACAGCTCAGAGGCTTTCAGAGGCCCTCTGTGGCAGGGTCCTAGGTTGTTTCCTGTTTCCTTTTTCTTCTGATGTCCATCCTCTTTGACTTTCAGGATGGGGATTAAGCATTTTAGTCAGGGTCCTCTCTCTTGATTAGTTTCTTTAGATGTACAGATTTTAGTAGGTTTATCCTATGTTATATGTCTATATAAGTGAGTATATACCGTGTGTGTCTTTCTGCTTCTGGGACAGCTCACTCAGGTTGATCCTTTCTAGGTCCCACCATTTACATGAAATCATGCAAATTTCATGATTTCCTTTTTTTTTCCATTGCAGAGTAATACTCCATTGTGTACACATACCACAACTTCTGCATCCATTCTTCAGTTGAGGGGCATCTGGGCTGTTTCCAGCTCCTGGCTATTACAAATAAAGCTGCTACAAATATGGTTGAGCAAATGTCCTTATTGTGTACTTGAGCAACTTTTGGATATATACCTCAGAGTGTGGTATGGCTGGATCTTGAGGAAGCGCTATTCCTAGTTGAGAAAGCGCCAGATTGATTTCCAGAGTGGTTGTACAAGTTTACATTCCCACCAGCAGTGGAGAAGGGTTCCCCTTTTTCCACAACCTCTCCAGCATGTGTTGTCACTTGAGTTTTTCATCTTGGCCATTCTGATGGTGTAAGGTGAAATCTCAGAGTCTTTTTGATTTGCATTTCCCTAATGGCTAATGATGCTGAGCATTTCTTTAAGTGTTTTTCTACCATTTGATATTCCTCTACAGAGAGTTCTCTGTTTAGCACTCTTCCCCATTTTTTTAATTGGATTACTTGATTTGCTGCTGTTCGGCTTCTTTAGTTCTTTATATATACTGGATATTAGCCCTCTGTCAGATAAAGGGTTGGTGAAGATCCTTTCCCAATCTGTAGGCAGTCGTTTTGTTTTGATGATGGTGTCCTTTGCTTTACAGAAGCTTTTCAGTTTCATGAGGTCCCATTTATTGATTGTTCCTCTTAGAGCCTGTGCTGTTGATGTTCTCTTCAGGAAGTTGTCTCCTCTACCAATGAGTTCTAAGGGTTTCTTTGCAGAGAGTTCAGCTAATCCCAAAGCTAAATTAGATACTAGTAAATTAGAAAGCTAAGCCAAGGGTATTGGTATCCAAAGCCCCTGTAGAATATTCACACTGAATTTTTGCAGTAACATGTTCTCTTACATCCAGTGTCTTCCGATGATATTTTTAATCTTCTAGTTTGTAGGTATGAAATCTAACATACATCTTACTAGTATAATTTAAACATAAGCAGTTTTTAAGGACTTTTAAGAGCCAACTGATGAGCAGAGTGAATGGAATTTTATGTAAGAAGTGGGAAATAGTAAGAGCTGGAGGGGACGGGAACTCCACAAGGAGAGCAACAGAACAAGATAATTTGAAGACAGGGAACTTCCCAGAAAATCATATTCCAACCAAGGACTATTGGTGGAGATGACCTGGAACCCCTGCACAGGTGTAGCCCATGGCAGTTCAGTGTCCAAGTGGGTTACATAGTAATGGGAAGAGGGACTGCCTCTGACATAATCTGATTGGCCTGCTCTTTGATCACCTCACCCTGTGTGGGGAGCAACCTTACCAGGCCACAGAAGATGACAATGCAGCCACTTTTGATGAGAAATGATAGACTAAGATCAGAAAGAAGAGGAGAACCTCCTCTATCAGTGGACTTGGGGAGTGGCATACATGCAGAAAGGGGAGGGAGGGTGGGATCGTGAGGGGAGGAGAGAGGGGCTTATGGGGGGATACAAAATGAATGAAATGTAATTAATAAAAAATTAAAAAAATTAAAAAAAGATATAGGAAAACACATATAATGAAAAAATACTGTTAGACACTAAAGATTAAGTATTCAAGGGGTTTTGGACTGGGGTGAAGAAGAAGAGGGGTCAAATGTTAGTTTAACTAGAACTAAGAATGATTTAAAAGGCCTTGTAAAAACCTATTAATCAGTAAACTCATTATACAGTATGATTTTTTCACCAGAAGATTGCAAATGAAATACCCTGAAGGGATTGATTTAAGAACAAAAATCTCAGAATAGAGCATAGGATACTGATCTGTGAATTGTTGGAGAGGGAGTCCCCAGAAATCTTCAAAATAATACAATCTATGATTATTGTCCTAGGCTACCCGCCATAACTACATGGTAAGGCATTATTGCTCAAGATAGAACACACATTTTATTTGCTGTAATTAGAAATGTCAGCCTTAACACAAAGAGGAAACTTCCTCTTAGCTGCTTAGCTTTCATAGTGCCAGAAGTTTCTATGTAATCTGCTAAAAAAGAGAGAACACCAATGCTCTTACCTATCAATTGTCTATGAATACTATAAAACTGGCCTTGCAGGTGGGAGACACCAATTCGTACAGTAGTAGCATTACTGTTATGAGGCAACCAACCACATTATACTTGTGTTTAGGCTAACTCCACAGGAGAGAAAGCATGCCTAGTACTGTACATCTTGCCAAGAATCTACATCTTGGCACTTCTGAAAACCCATTTGCAGTTGACAGCTTCTGCGGGAGAGAAAAATCATTCTTTGGGCGTGGGACTCCAATGGATAGCCCGAACCCACACTCAGAACTACACAAAATTGGGTGGTTACCTCCGCAAAGGCCATGAAGCTAAGAGAAGGATGCTGAATGGATAAAGGGGGGATAAGGAATGAAACAAGGGTAAATATGAACATATTTCATCATATGCAACTATGAAATTACTGGAGAATTTTAAAAGAACAGGCAGTCTAACAATTGAACTTTAAATATAAGTAGTTACTGTACATGATTAAGGTATCTTTGATTAGTTAAATAATGCTATATTTTTGTAGATGTATCAAAAGCCAACAGTACAGCATTAAAAATACACTATATTGGAAAATACAGCATAAAATATTCTAACTTTGGGATTGAAACTTATTTCACTGTTAACTAAAGTGAAAAAAGAAATAATACCAATACTCTTTTTAGTCTGTTATTATCAGAATAGTGCATGACAAATTGCATTTTAGAAGAAAAATTTAATTATAAAAATAAGCAAATAAACAACATAATAAAAGAGCAACAGAACCAGAAAATATGAACATGGGTGTCTTCCCAGAGACTCATACTCCAAGTACTTGGCATGGAGATAACCTAGAACCCCTGCACGGATGTAGCCCATGGCAGTTCAGTGTCCAAGTGGGTTACATAGTAATGGGAAGAGGGACTGCCTATGACAATCTGATTGGCCTGCTCTTTGATCACCTTCCCCTGAGGGGAGAGCAGCCTTACCAGGCCACAGTAGAGGACAATGCCGCCCCTTTTGATGAGAACTGATAGACTAAGATCAGAAAGGAGAGGAGAACCTCCCCTATCAGTGGACTTGGGGAGTGGCATGCATGCAGAAAGGAGAGGGAGGGTGGAATTGGGAGGGAAGGAAGGAGGGGCTTATGGGGGGATACAAAATGAATAAAGTGTAATTAATAATAATAATAAAGAAAAAAATTAATCAATAAAAAATAATAATGGGGTACAAAGCTAAAAAGGGAATTCTCAATAGAGAAATATAAAATGTCAGAGAAACAAAGAAATTCTCTACATCCTTAGTCATCTGGAAATGCAAATCAAAACAACCCTGAGATTTCAACTTACAATCATAAGAATGGTTTAGATCAAAACCTCAAGTGACACCACATACTGGAGAGGATGAGGAGAAAGAGGAACCCTCCTCCATTGTTGTTGGGAATGTAAACTTGTACAATCACTTTTGAAATCAATCTGGCACATTTTCAGAAAATTAAGAATACAAGGAAAATCATGAAATTTGCAGGTAAATGGTGGGCCCTAGAAAACATCATCCTGAGTGATTTATCCTAGAAGCAGAAAGACACACAGGGTATATTCTCACTCATAAGTGGATATTAGACATATAATATAGGATAAACATACTAAAATCTGTACATCTAAGGAAGCTAATTAGGAAGGAGGACTCTGGCTAAGATGCTCAATCCCCATTCAGAAAGGCAAAACGGATGGACATCGAAGGAGGGAGAAAACAGGGAACAGGACAGGAACCTCCTACAGGAGGCCTCTGAAAGACTCTTCCCTGCAGGGTATTGAGGCATATGCTGAGACTCATAGCCAAACTTTGGGCAGAGTGCTGGGAATCTTATGAAAAAAGTGGGAGATAGTAAGACCTGAAGAAAACAGGAGCTCCACAAGGACAGCAACAGATACAAAAAGTCTGGGCATAGGGGTCTTTTCTGAAACTGAAACTCCAGCCAAGGATCACTCATGGAGATGGCCTAGAACCCCTGCACTGAGGTAGCCTATGGCAGTTCAGTGTCCAAGTGGCCTCCATAGTAAAGGGGACAGGGACTGTCTCTGACATGAACTTATTGGCCTGCTCTTTGATCACCTCCCCCTGAGGGGAGTCAGCCTTACCAGGCCACAGAAGAAGACAATGCAGCCACTCCTAATGATACCTGATAGACTAGGATCAGAGGGAAGGGGAGAAGGACCTCCCTTTTCAGTGGACTGGGAGAGGGACATGGGTGGGGAAGAGGGAGGGTGGCATAGGGAGGGGAGCAGGAAGGGAGGCACGGGGCGGGGGGGGATACAAAGTGAATAAACTCTAATTAATTGTCAGGGACCACCTGAGGGAACTCGCCAACTTCAGAGACCACCTGTGGAAGCTTACCAACTTGCCTCAATTTGCCTGTTCCCTTATCTCCAGTAAACATAATGCTTGGAGATGTCAGAGACCACCTGTAGAAACTCACCAACCTGCCTCAACTTGCCCGTTTCCTTACCTGCGGTAAACATACTGCTTGGCAACAGCAGAGATGTGCTCACAGAACCATGGCTTATCACAAGATGTTTCAGGCCCCTGGCCGAGAAGAATCTGTAATTTTTCACCCACCCTACTTCCTCATCCTGAATCCTATTTAAAGCTGATTCTGCTTAGTAAAGTTGGTCCTTG
The DNA here is from genome assembly GCF_907164565.1 of Psammomys obesus. Lineage (NCBI taxonomy): Eukaryota > Metazoa > Chordata > Mammalia > Rodentia > Muridae > Psammomys > Psammomys obesus. The sequence goes on along the minus strand of NW_026595008.1, from coordinate 7,649 downwards.
ACAAGCACCTGTTTGCTTGGGCTCATTCTTTTCTCTCAGCTCATCTTTTCACAGGTTTGGATTCTCTTTTAACCCGCGAATAACCTTAGCTCCGCTGGCCGGAGCAGGTGGCGCCCAGACGTGGGGCTAGAAGAACGAATCCACGGAGACTCCCGAGAACAGTGACCGGTTATTCTCCCTAAAGGCCGCCGCTTCTAGACCCGGGAAACGGTAAGGCCTGGTAAGTGTTGTTCTCCCTCATCATTCCGTCCTATCAAGATGGGCTATTCATTGTCAAAGGAAACATGTTTCATTCAGGATCTCAAGGCTTCCCTCAGAGAGAGAGGAGTAAGGGTTAAGAAAAAGGACCTCATAAATTTCTTTTGTTTTATTGATGAAGCCTGTCCTTGGTTTATGATAGACGGGCCAACCATTCATCCTAAAAAATGGCAAAAGGTTGGAAGAGAATTAAATCAAAGAATGGAAACTGAAGGAGAATCTTCCATTTCCCCTACTGTTTTCTCCTACTGGGGATTAATTAGAGATATCGTCGAAAATGCGGACGATGACCCTGGAAAGCGCAGACTCTTATCTGTTGCTGAATTCTGCCTCCACTCTGCCTCTTGTTCCGCCTCTCGCGCCGCTTCTCGACCTCCGTCTCAAGCCTCTGCTTCACTTTCGCTTTTAGAAGCCTCCTGTAATTCTAAGGATTGTTCTCAGATCCTCCCAAAACTTTACCCTCCCCTGTCTTTTGAACACGCCCTCTCTTCCCGTTCTTCTCCTCAGCTTACAAATCCTGTTCTCCAAAAACCTACTCCACGCAAGCCTAAACACACTTCTGCCACCCCCGATGAGCCATTGGACCCTGGTGACGCAGCTACTTTGGAGGACAAGGCTGCCCACTATCATAATCCAGCCCCCCCCCCCCCCCGGCTACACCCCCTCCTCTGTATGTTTCTCGGGTGCCTCTGTCCTCAGCTCCTCCTCCTCTGCCTGCACCTTCTCAAGTTTCATCCTCTCTCTCCGAGACTAAACTCCGCCTCTCCTCTCAAGAGCTCACAGACATTCGCCTCCAGGAACAGATCTCTCCTCTGTCCATCTGCTGGACTGACCTCCAGACTGCTTGTGCCCCTTCTTGTCTCCCCCCTGGCACTCCCCCCTCTAAAACTTCCTCTGCCTCTACGCAGCCTGTCCAAAAGGCCTTTCCAGTGACCAACCGACCCCTCCTCTCCAAGAGGAGGCTAAGCTTTCTTTGCGAATTGTTAAAAGGGCAATTCAAGATCAAAATATTAAATATTACTCTCTTGCTTCCCCCTTATGGCTACTTATTTTCCCTACAACCTTTTCCCCTACCGGTCTCTTGTGGCAGAAAGGACCAAATATACTTCTTTATTACAAGTTTGCAATCAAACCTCTGTTGTAAATAATTCCTTCACTTATACTAAAGCTCCTGATAATACTTATCTGGCTTGCTTTCTTGGATTAACTACCTATATAGTTAATTCGGTCTTTCTTACAAAAAGAGATTTTTGTGTAGTTGTTTCCATTCTCCCTCGGCTTTTTATACATAATTCGGATAAATTTCTAAACTTTTGGGAGAGAAAAACCTATGCATCTAGAACTAAGAGAGAGCCTCTCACAGCAGTTACACTTACTGTCATCCTTGGCCTGAGTGCCGCTGGGGCCGGAACAGGCATTGCTTCTCTTGTTACTTCTCAACAGCATTAAGCACAATTAACTGCTGCTGTTGATAAAGATATCCAAGAACTACGCCAAGGAATGCAAAATCTTAAGGATTCTCTAGCCTCTTTATCAGAAGTGGTTCTCCAGAACCGATGAGGCTTAGATTTGGTCTTCCTCAAAGAAGGGGGACTGTGTGTAGCTCTCAAGGAGGAATGTTGCTTCTATGCTGATAAGACTGGATTAGTACAAGACAGTCTTGATAGAGTCAAACATAGTTTGGAAGAAAGGAAAAGAAAGAGAGAACAACAAGAATCCTGGTATCAAAATTGGTTCTCTACTTCTCCCTGGATTACTACCTTGCTCCCAAGCCTGTTGGGACCTTTTGTTGGCATTCTCTTACTCCTCTCCTTTGGCCCTTGGGCCTTTAATAGATTAACCAGCTTTATTAAGTCACAGGTAGACTCAGCAATGAAACCCGTTGCAGTCCATTATCATCACCTGAACACCACGGAGGACCTCCCCCCCCCCCGTGGACTCCACCATGGACAAGAGCGGCACAACACCTCAACGCCTTGACTTCTCGTCCCTCAAAACAACCGGGGGGAGGTCTTGATTCGCCTATTAGTTAGGGATAAATAAGTGTGGAGTTTCCCTAATGGTTCCTGCAGCTTCCTAATTGGCTGTTATAATTGGCTAATGTTCACTGTGGTAAAATGTGATAAAAAATTGACCAAGATTGGCTTTTCAAATTCTCCATGGCCACTTTTGGGCGAGCTATTTTATATCTTGTGGGCAGGTGATCTAAAAAGCGTTAATTTCCACAAAGTGAGTGGTCTGGTAAGTCAGAGACGGAATGAACATATAAGCCTTGGTCCACCTAAGACAGGACAACCTCGCCTGGAGGAGGCCGCTCCCATGACGGGTAAGGCCCGAGCCTTGTCATTCTAGCAGGCTCAGACACCGTTTGTGCCCCATGTTTGGACTGATGACTGGTGGTTGCGGACTTGGGCCTTCAAAGCAGGACCTGGGTGCTAAAACCTCAAACCGTTACTCCTGGGGGACACAATCTGCCTTGCCCACAGTTGCTGATGCTCAGCCCTTTGGCCTCACTACCACAGTTTCTATCCCCTATCATAAAATTAAAAATTTCATTTGGCAAATTAAAAACAAATAACCTCGATTTACAAAGTTCCCCATTTTACGAGCTGCAGCAAATCATCCCTTTCCTCCATTTTATTTAGACTAGAGATGGGGAGATGTCAGGGACCACCTGAGGGAACTCGCCAACTTCAGAGACCACCTGTGGAAGCTTACCAACTTGCCTCAATTTGCCTGTTCCCTTATCTCCAGTAAACATAATGCTTGGAGATGCCCGTTCCCTTACCTGCAGTAAACATACTGCTTGGAGATGTCAGAGACCACCTGTAGAAACTCACCAACCTGCCTCAACTTGCCCGTTTCCTTACCTGTGGTAAACATACTGCTTGGCAACAGCAGAGATGTGCTCACAGAACCATGGTTTATCACAAGATGTTTCAGGCCCCTGGCCGAGAAGAATCTGTAATTTTTCACCCACCCTACTTCCTCATCCTGAATCCTATTTAAAGCTGATTCTGCTTAGTAAAGTTGGTCCTTGACAAGCACCTGTTTGCTTGGACTCCTTTCTCTTTCTCGCCCATCTTTTCACAGGTTTGGATTCTCTTTTAACCCGCGAATAACCTTAGCTCCGCTGGCCAGAGCAATTAATAAAAATAAAAATAATTAAAAATAGAATAGTGCTACCTCAAGATTGAGCTATACCAATTCTAGGCATATATCTGAAATATATTCAATTATACAACAAGGACAATTGTTCAACTGTTCAAATCAGCTTTGTTTATAATAGCCACAATATTGAAAAAAAAAAAAAACTAGATGTCCCTCAACTGAGGAATGGATACAGAAAATGTGGGACATTTACACAATGGAATACTACTCAGCAATTAAAAATGAGGATATCAAGAAATTTTCAGACAAATGGATGGAACTAGAAAAAAAAATCATCCTGTGTTAGGTAACCGAGAACCAGAAAGACACATATGGTATATATTCACTTATAAATGGTTATTAGACATATAATATAAGATAAACATACTAAAATCTATGGTCCTAAATAGCTAAATAACATGGAGGATCCTGGGTAAGAGGCTTTATCCTCATTCAGAAGGGCAAATGGGATAGACATTAAAAGCAGGAAAAGACAGGGAACAGGACAGGAGCCTATGACAGAGAGCCCATAAAAAACTCTACCGACCATGATATTGAAGGAGATGCTAAGACTCACAGCTAAACTTTGGAAAAAGTGCATGTAATTTTAGGGAAGAAGGAGGAGATAGAAAGTACTGGAGGTGACAGGTGCTCCACAAGGAGACCAAAAGAGCCAACAAATCTTGGCTAAGGGGTAATTGCAGAGACCAATACTCCAAACAAGGACCATGCATGAAGAGGACCTAAATGTAGCCCATGGCAGCTCAGTCTCCAAGTTGGTTCCCTAGTAATGGGAACAGGGGTTGATTCTGAAATGAACTCAGTGGTTGGCTCCTTGATCACCTTCCCCTGAGGGGTGCAGCCTTGCCAGGCCACAGAGGAATATGATCCAACCAGTCCTCATCAGACTTGATAGGCTAGGGTCAGATAGTAAGGGAGGACATCCCCTATTATTGGACTATGAGAGGGGCATTGTAAGAAAAGGAGGGAGGGTAGGACTGGGAGGAGACAAGGGAGTTGACTACAGCCAGAATATGGAGTGAATAAATTTTAATGAATAATAAATAAATAAATAGTAAAAAGTTTAATACTGAATGCAAATAACTGTGTACACATGTCATTCTCTAATATAATGATGACATACTCTTGCATTCTTCTAAATATGTCCTATAAACTTGGAGCAGTATTAGCCTTGTTTGTTAAAGAAAAGGAACTTGCAAAGCCTCTTGTATTTATGTACATCTTGCCTGCAGAGCTCTTTAGAATACGTATATTTTCTATTTACCTGAAACTAAATTTTGCTTATCTCATCTCTTTATTAACTGGAAAGATATGTACATGAGTGTCATGAACACACAATATACCTAACTTGACCTCTGTATAGAAGTGACCAAGCTACCTTAAATACAGAGAATATTTTCAATTTTGCATTATGTGTAAAAATGTTTGATTCTCCTTTGAGAATAACAGAAGAATCTGTACTTTTTATACTCCCATTTTCTGTAAAAATTTTACATGTATTTGGCCTGCTTTTCAATCAGCCCCTTACATAGTATTCTTCCCAAAGAACAGACACATTAAGTGATGTTTCACCACTCTTATGCTGTCACATAAGCGGTACCAGCATGATGCAACAGTGATAGTAAGGCCTTTGCCATGTTCTCTGAATTTCATATGTATACTGTGGCAAAGCACATGCACATACACACATATGCACACAAAAAAATAATAAAACATTTTTGCAAGGTATGGTTTTTCATACCTTGGCTGTCCTGGACTCACACTGTAGACTAATCTGGCCTCTAACTCAGAGATGTGCCTCCCTCTGTCCCCCTGAGTGCTGGAATTAAAGGTGTGTGCCACCACGCTGGCTAACAAAACATTTAAAAAAAAAGCAGAATATATTATTGCTGCTTGCTTAAGCTTAATTGTGTTTAAATATTAAGTAGCGTCATAGTCAATTTAAGGGATAATACAACTTTAAATCAATTATATTTGAGTGAAAACTACAAATGTTGAGAAAGGTTACATTGTAAACCAGATGGCTGCTCAGCCCATACTTTCTACATGCAGTGACTAATGATAAAATTTATGGCTGATGGGATATAAGTGACTGTCAAACTCTTGCCTAGCTTGCTTGAGGTCCTGACTTTCAACCTCCTGCAACAAAAATGGGTAGATAGGTAATAGATAGGAACAATTTTTCTTTACTAATATATCTATTAGATACTGAAAATAAAAGTTAGTAGATTTAAGGAAAACTGGACTTTTAATCCAGTTGATAAAATGTTCAATAACATAAAATAACAGACTGGTTTATGGTTATAGTTGGGATAAAAAAAAAAACATGCTACTTTTACAATAGTCAAACCCATAAAATACCATAATTTGTCTATGGTTCAGCTATGAAATATAAAAAAAGAAACCCTTCTAAGCTGTTAGAACATCACTTGCAAGGACTGTGAATTCTATAAGTATAATTATGCTAATATACATTTTAAAAAAAAGAGGTATGTGTAGGAAAAAAAAAAAAAAAACAGCCTTAGCAGGTAAGAGCTCATGAATTATCTCCGTAATACTATGAAAATAAATTTGACTTTAATGCAAAGTTGCGCATTTGTTAACAATTTTGTGATATCTTCCTAAATTATAAAATAGTAAGCCACCGCAATGGACTGAAAATTCCAGAAGATGATAGTTAGGGAACAGGATTAATTTATATTTTAACCTTTTAAAAGAATCTTTTATTTTTAATATGTGTATTACAGGAAAAAAAACCCACAAGAATCCAAGAATTAAGTCACCCAGTCACAAGCAGCTCAGTTCAGTGTGTCCTAGACCCTGTAATTGTGCATATTCTAAGGTAATTAAGATTATACAGGAATTATCATGCTTTCCCTCACATCATGAACATTGATCAAATAAAAACCCCATGGTACGTGAGTATTTTGATAATCAAGAATACAACATGCCATCTCAGTCTGTCAGACAAAATTGTAATCCTGTCTTACTTGGCAACAAAATATTCGTAGGGGACAAAAATGGCAGCAGGCCTCTAGATAGATTTACTGGCAAAGTTAAACTTAAATTCTGTGTTCCCTCAGCCCTCAGCTCACAAGGAAACACCAAGCAACAGACCACACTAAGTTCAGCATTCATAAATTCATCATCAGATCTAAATACTAACATATAGGAAAGAAGAGTTGTCCCCACACAATAAATGAATTTTTATGGAGCAGCTGGAATACACACCTATGACAGGGGCTCTCAGGATGCCAGGTTCAACACAGCACTTCGTATCTTGCTTGGTGAGCCTCCCTCTGCCTCTCCACAGTCAGCCTAGCAACATGAATTAACTCACACAATCCAGACCTTTTCTGTCAATCCTACCATATCCACTGACTTTTACTTTTAACCATATGTTCTGTCTTAGGACATTCATAAATTTATGTGGAATAAATTCACTGCACAATAAACACATGATAAAACCACTTCTGAGAAATATAGTCTTGCACTGGTTTCAGAGCAAGGAAAAAAGAGAACACATTTTTTTTTCTTTAACTAACTGATTGAAACAATAAGTCTACATGTTAGTACAGGAGAAACTTAAAAAATATCTTTGGGATGATAGTAATTTAGATGTAAATTTATTTGAGGAATGTAAAAGAATCAGAGTAATGTTATACAATCAGTTACAGTTTATATTAAGACACAATTGACATTAATGTTATAATTGAAACATTTGTGTTACTGAGTTTATTGATTAGTTCATTGCAAATAGTACTGATATTTCACTTTATAATTTTTTTAATGTATCTAAATTGTCGATTTAATGTAATTTAAAGAGATTTATTATTTAAAAGAGTTCTGACTCAACTATCAATGCAGACATGGGTGATTCATGTTGAAAAACAAATTCCTTGTACTCATCCATGTGTTTAGAGTACAAATTAAATCATCTCTGAAAGAGACTCATCCATCAAAGAGCAGAAAGCTAATAAAAACGATCATTCCAATTAAACTCTTTTGCAAGTTTTTTAAGTATATGTTCAGCCTTATATATTTTATTGGCAATATACATTAACTTTATATAAAAGCATATTTTCTATATCTATATATCAATAGGTTAAAACTTGAACCAAAGATTAATTGTAAATGTTGGCTTAAATGGGTTAAATAGAGCCAGGCATGAAGGCTCATACCTATAATCTAGCACTAAGGGAGAGAGAGACATGTGCATT
>NW_026595007.1:0-3131 GCF_907164565.1 Psammomys obesus | reverse complement strand
GGGGACCTCCTCCCCATTCATCTGATCCTGTTTTATCAGGTATCTTCAGGACTGGCTGCAAAGCTCTCCTCTGTGGCCTAACAGGACTGCTCCTCCCTTGGGGGGTGGGGAGGCCAAAGAGCCAGTCATTGAGTTCCTGTTAGAAATAGTCCTTGTTCCCCTCACTATGGGAAACCAATTGGTTACTGAGTTACCACAGGCTACATCTGAGCAGAGGTTCTAGGTGACATTCATACATGGTCCTTGGTTGCATGTCAGTCTCAGAAAAGACCCTGTGCCCAGATATGTTTGGTCCTTGTGGAACTCCTATCCTTTCCTCATCATACTAACTCCCCTTCTTTCTTATGATTCCCTGTACTCTGCCAAAGGTTTGGTCATGAGTCTTCGCTTTGAAAACACTGCTAGTTAGAGTTTTTCAAATGCGCTCAGTAGACTCCTGTCAATGTTTAATGTGCATCCCATCTGTCTTTCAAAACGAGGATTGATAATCATACCCCATGTCCGCTCTCTTGATTATCTTTTTTAGGTGTATAGATTTCATTATGTTTATCATATCTTATAGGTCTATATAAGTGAGTATATACCGTGTTTGTCTTTCTCCTTCTGGGATATTTCACTCAGGATGATCTTTTCTAGATCTCACCATTTGCCTGCAAATTTCATGATTTCCTCCTTTTTGATTGCTGAGTAGTATTCCATTGTGTAAAAATACCACAATTTCTGTACCCATTCCTCCGTTGATGGACATCTGGGTTGTTTCCAGGTTCTGGCTATTACAAATAAAGCTGCTATAAACATGGTTGAGCAAATATCCCTTTTGTGTACTTGAGCAAACTTTGGGTATATACCTAGCAGTGGTATAGCTGGGTCTTGAGGAAGCACTATTCCTAATTGTCTTAGAATGCGCCAGATAGATTTCCAGAGTGGTTGTATCAGTTTACATTCCCACCAGCAGTGGAGGAGGGTTCCCCTTTCTCCACAGCCTCTCCAGCATGTTTTTATCTTCCTGCTTAAGGAGTTTCCTTGAAGGATAGAATGTTTCAATTTCAGAGGAGACAGTTACAAAACACTCATTCATTCAATAAAATATAATAGAGGTAAAACTCTGCATAGCATGCTGTGGGAGTATGGAGAAAAGGACTGTGGAAGGCATAGGACAGAAAAGGGGTTTGGAAGAGGTTTTCTCAGAAAATATGGCATAGTTCCCCCTTCAACAGCCACTGTGGTAGCATTTTAGAAAAATAGATCCATACATGGCAGCAATGATATTATTACCTAAATAAGTAATACAAATGTAATTGAATTAAAAGATATATCAAGTGATTGTAGACCTCTTACAGAAAACAAGTTAGAGACAAGATCTTTGTGTTTACATCGTGTTAACCAGGGGTGAAAACGTGTATAATTTTAAGGAAATAAACATGGAAGAATAAAACAAAAAATAATACCAATATATTGAATGCCCACTAAGTGACTAAATGATGTTTTTTTGTATATTATTCCATTGAGATCTCTCAAAGAAATCAATCATATGATATCAACATTTCTTCATCCTCTGTGGGAATAATAGGGAGAACAGAAAAGAGAAGTGACTTACAAATGGCAAAGAGCAGTTTGAGTTCAGTTTCAGTACTTCAGTATTTCTATTTCAGTTTCAGTATTTCTATGAATACTCCTATCAAGCATCCATGCAGAGATTGTTATGTACTAAGCATGTTTCCTATGGTGTTATAGTTCTGATATTACTTAATTCTCTCAATGAGTTAGGTACTAATAATTATCGTTTATTTTACAGCTAATGAAAATTAGATACCAAGAAATTAAATGATTTGCCCTACATAACACAGCAAAGAAAATAATGGAGACAGAATCCAAATGCAAATATTAATCTTTCAAATCATCTCCAATATGCTGTTTCCACAATGTTAAGCTCAATTATCTAGAAGGAGACATTTGCTATTCTACTTCCAGCAGACCATTATGAAGAGTAAGAAATGAGATCTGGGGTCAGCAGAGCAGATCAGCATTCTCACTAGCTGTTTTTCAAAACTCTGCTTTATTCTAAGTTCAGTAAGATGTATGTGTGTCAGACTACAGAACATAGAACTCACAAATTCATGTCCATAAATCTAGGAAGGGTATCATCAATCATTTTAAGAATTAACCCTGTGACTGTCCTTTCAACTCCATCCCAGAGAAGTATGCATTGTGCTAGACCTTTATAAAAATTTGTTCTTTGTTTGTCCTACTTACTACCCATAATGAGTACCATGACAAACAGTAATTGCAGAAAGAGTTAGCTAATTCTGGGGAATCCCATTTAATATTTTAGAAAATATTTTCTCATAGCACTATCTTTATTATCTTTCAGGATATGACTGTGAGTTTTCAGAAGTCAAGATCAAACTATACCAACACATAGAGATAACTGCCCAAAAAGAGGTCTCTGCTAACTGTACTGTCAGGATGCGAAGAACTGAGAGATTGACAGTGATTCCCTATCCCTAACTTCCCTGGAATGGTGATATTTAAGCCTGCTCTTCATGCAGTCTGAACAGAAGAGCGATAAAAATGAGCTGCTGAATCTTATAGAACAATCTGGGAAACCAGGAGCATCACTAGGCTAACCCTGATGAGTAAAGATTCCTAGGCCGAGAAGTTTGAACTTGTCTAAATCCCAGCTTCCTCCTCATTAAGGCAGAGTCAAAAACAGGCAGAGAGGGGAGGTAAGATATTTTCTATTTCTAGATTGCAAGGATTCAATTTAAGAAGTGAAAAAAAATATTCTAGACTGAAACAAGTTCCATAATAATTCTCAATCCTTCTAGCAACAGACCTATTGATTTGTCCTGACATGTGTTGTGGAAATCTTTATCTCCCCTTAAGCTACCCTTTTACTATACAAGTTACTTTCCATTTCTTTTTTTTTTTTAGTGTTTCCATTTTTTTTTGTATTTTATTTTTTTCTTATCAGTTACATTTTATTAACTCTGTATCCCAGCCGTGTCCCGATCCCTCATTCCCTCCCAGTCCCTCCCTCCCTCCCTCATCTCCACCATGCCCCTTGCCAAGTCCACTGATAGGGGGGACCTCCTCCCCATTCATCTGATCCTGTTTTATCAGGTATCTTC
>NW_026595006.1:0-6676 GCF_907164565.1 Psammomys obesus | reverse complement strand
TGTATCCTGCCACTTTGCTGAAGGTGTTTATCAGCTAAAGGAGTTCTCTGGTTGAATTTTTGGGGTCGCTCATGTATACTATCATGTCATCTGCAAATAGTGACACTTTGACCTCTTCCTTTCCAATTTGTATCCCCTTGATCTCCTTTAGTTGTCTTATTGCTCTAGCTAGAACTTCATGTACTATGTTGAAGAAATATGGAGATAATGGGCAGCAAGCCAAGGAAATTGTAAGGCCATGTCCTACTTGTTCCCTATATAATCAAACCCCTTACAATAGCTGTGACCACAGCCGATAATGGGATTATTGTGAATCCAAGTGTGGAGCCAACTCACATAGCCTAGGACAGGCGGATCACCTCAGATAATGGTGCTGGGCTTGGATGCTCATCATATAGCCTAAGACAGATACTTTGCCCATTTTTCTTTATTACAAGAAAGGGGGAGATGCCAGAGACCAAGAATCCCAGGCACGTAGTCACGACAGATGCTGGCGCTGGAGGCTGCAATTAGCTTTGACCACCTGGATAGATTGCTTCCTGAAACCAGGAACCACCCCCTATATAATCATTGTTCCCTATATAATCAAACAAAGGACCTTTGTTACTTCAGGAAGTAACAAAGGTAGCCAAGGAAATGAAATTTGGCAAGTGGATGTATTTCATTTTGCAGAGATGGTAAACTTAAATGTGTGCAACATATATAGACATATATTCAGGATTTCAATGGGCAACTGCTTTAAGTTCTGAAAAGGCTGATTCTGTTATTACGCAGTTTTCTCAGAGAAATATTCCATCCCGAAGAGAAACTGGGAAGACAGGAAGGTAAAGAACTCAGCATACCTTTAGGAAGTCCCTGCTACTGAGCACCTTCACTAGCCCCCTTTTCCGCAAGAGTGTATATGGAGTGAGGCCTGCTGAGGATCACTCTCAGGCAAGCCCAGCAGAATTGCCTAGAGGAGGCACAGACCAATTAAGCCCCCAAGGAAGGACACAGTGATGATTTGAATGAGAATGGCTCCTATAGGCTCATGTATCTGAAAGCTTGGACCACAGTTGGGGCGAATTAGGAGGTGTAGCAGCGTTAGAGCTGGTGTGGCCTTGCTGGAAAAGGTGTGGGTTATTTTGGAGAAGGTGTGACCTTGTTGCAGAAGTTGTGTCACTGGGGTTGAGGTTCCAAAAGCCCACACCATCCCTAGCCAGCTTTCTTTTTTCCTTGTGTTGCTGCATGCAAGCTGTCAGCCCCTGCTCCAACACCACACCTGCCTGCCAACTGTCAAGATCCCCACCAAGATGGTCATCAGCTCACCATCTGAAGTTTTAAGCAAGCTCCCAATAAACTCTTCCTTTCTTTCATAAGTTGCCTTGGTTATTGTGTCTCCTCACAGCAACAGAAAAGTAACTAAGAAAGCTGTTCTCCAGAGGCCTCCAGGCTGTCCAGTGTGTCTCAGAGTTCTAGCTTTTGTGAGCTCCCCAAACTGGGTTGTGCTTTGGTGATGTGTCTGTCTTTGGATCAAGTCTGATCTTGAAAGTAACCTCCCACCCATATTTCTATAAGCGATACCAAGAAAACTCATTGGTTTATTAAGTTGTACTTTGAAGTATCTGCACTTTGGTCTGTCGTGGCCTCTGTATCTTAAGAGAGTAGATGTGTATGTGTTGAATCTCCTCAGGAAAGGTTGTCAGACAACAACCATGCACAGTTTAATGATATAAAATCACTAGTTCCTCTGAAAAATTTGTAAGAATATAGCTTCTTTGTAACTTATAATCTGTATTATCCAACAGGGAATCCACAGTCACTGTCATGAGAACATACCTTCTTACATATATGGTTTGAACACTCCTGTGTTTCCACACTGTGCTGTTCTCTCAGAGAACAGAAATGAATTGCTCACAGGACCTTCTTATTTGTTTACTAGAAATAAAACATTCTCCCTGATGCTTCTTCCCTAGTGTTACCAGCTCAACCTGAACCACTTAGAGAAGGCATGAAAAGGCTGCTCCTGGGGAGGTTTTTGTTTGTTTGTTTTGTTTTGAATGGTATTGTAACAGCAGGGAGGTCCCACAGGAAGGCATCTGGCAGACTTAAGTGAGGCAGAGCTACCTCCCAGAGAAGCTTGGGAAAAGGCCTTTGGACCCCTCATGGCTGTCAGTTTCTGACCAGTCACAGCACTTTGGATCAACCAGAGCCTTGACTCTTGGACCAATCACAGTATTTGAGGCTTAAATTTTGGAGTCACAGCTGGACTCAGCTGTACCCGCCTGCGGGACTAGTAATTCGTGGGGTCTTCGAAGAGGGCCAAGCCTGAAAGAAAAACGGGCGAGAGAGAAGAACGGGACCAAGCAGTTTTCCTTGTCAAAGTCCCGTTTATTATGGGGCAAAGCTTTTGCTTTTAAGCTCAAAGAATAAGGAAGTAAAAAATTGGAGGGAGAAGGACGGGAGGCTATCTCGTGATTCCGGTCAGGTGGGGGAGTCAGGTGGGGGAGTCAGGTGGGGGAGTCAGGTGGGGGGTGGTTCCTGGTCTCAGGAAGCAATCTATCCAGGTGGTCAAAGCTAATTGCAGCCTCCAGCGCCAGCATCTGTCGTGACTACATGCCTGGGATTCTTGGTCTCTGGCACCCCTTCTTTCTTGTAATAAAGAAAAATGGGCAAAGTATCTGTCTTATGCTATATGATGAGCATCCAAGCCCAGCACTGTTATCTGAGGTGATCCGCCTGTCCTAGGCTATGTGAGTTGGCTCCACACTTGGATTCACAATAATCCCATCATCGGCTGTGGTCACAGCCATTGTAAGGTGACCAGCCTGTCTTAGGCTATGTGAATTGCCTCCAAGGTGTGGACTCACAATACTCCTGTCGCTGGCTGCGATCACAACGTCGTAGGTGTGCCCCTAGGCTTGGCATCATAATATTCCTGTCACTGATAGCTCCGCAGCCATTTAAAATATTTACGGGGTGAGACTCTCTGGCTAGCCGGGTGAAGTCAGACGCTGTTGAGGTATCTTCCTCAGGTACATCAGGAGACTCCTGACTGCTATCGGTAACAGCCAGCTGGTGGTAATGAACTAACGCAGAGCCTTTGTTAAGCATTTCCACCTGTTCTTTAACAAAGGAAGTTAGTCTTTTAAATACCCAAGGTTCAAAGGAGAGGAGAAGGAGAAGACCGACGAAAGGACCGAGTATAGAAGGAAGAAGAGTGAATAATAAATGAGAAGTGGAAAACCAATTTTGATACTAGGACTCTTGTTTCTCTCTGTTCCGTTTTCGTTCCTCCAAACTGGAGTGAACCTTATTGATACTGCTTTGCACTAAACCTGTTTTGTCAGTGTAAAAGCAGCATTCTTCCTTGAACGCAGCACAAAGTCTGCCTTTCTGGAGAAAAACCAAATCTAGACCGTGCCTGTTTTGTAAAACTACCTCAGATAAGGACACCATAGAATCTTTTAGGTCCTGCAAGCCTTTTTGCAAATCTTGTAGGTCTTTGTCCACTGCCAGGGAGAGTTGATTAAATTGTTGCTGGGAGGTAATTAGGGAGGCTATGCCTGTACCAGCTCCAGCAGCTCCTAGCCCCAGAATTACAGTTAGAGTAATGGCAGTCAAGGGCTCGCGTTTAACTCGAGATGGATGTACCCCTTTTTCCCAAAACTGAAGGAATTCATCCTTAGAATGTATAGTCAGTCTTGGGAAAAGCCGTACAAGAACATAATAATCTCTACGGGCTAAAAAGGTGGAGCTTACAAGATAAGGAGTAAGGCCAGTGGAGCAGGCAAAATAAGTGCCATTAGGTGCAGCAATATATGTAAAGCTTGAATTTACAACAAGAGTAATATTGCAAGTTTCTTGTAGGGCCACCGGGGGAAGCATGAAAGGTCCCAATAGGCACGTTCCAATTCTGGACACCTGTGTGACTGTAAGGCCGACCCCTTCTGGGTGCTGCCACCGTAAGGCATTAGGATCATTAGTTGTAATTACTTCTGAGGATAAGGCTATGCCCTCGTAGAAGGGTGGCGTGGTGAGTAACACACCCAGCATTCCTGAAAATCAGTGATGTTGGTTTGATGTATGGCCTCTATAGAAGCATTAATCATAGATAAGATAAGACCTGCAGACGAGGGTGGCCCTGCAGGCAATGTGGGCTGGAATGGAGTGCGCCCGGTGATGGCACTCGGGGTCCAGGAAGTAGGAAATGTTTTTGCCTGAGGCTTTCCTATTTGGTTTTTTGAGGGTTGATGCAAAATAGGATTTGGTCCTATTGCGACCTTTGGGTATTGAGGAGGTGTCTTAAGTAATTTTTTTTTTGTTTCTTTTTTTTTTAATTTTATTTTTTTCTTATCAGTTACATTTTATTAACTCTGTATCCCAGCCGTGTCCCGATCCCTCATTCCCTCCCAGTCCCTCTCTCCCTCCCTCCCTCATCTCCACCGTGCCCCTTGCCAAGTCCACTGATAGGGGAGGACCTCCTCCCCATTCATCTGATCCTGTTTTATCAGGTATATTCAGGACTGGCTGCAAAGTCCTCCTCTGTGGCCTAACAGGACTGCTCCTCCCTTGGCGGGTGGGGAGGCCAAAGAACCAGTCATTGAGTTCCTGTTAGAAATAGTCCTTGTTCCCCTCACTATGGGAAACCAATTGGTTACTGAGCTACCACAGGCTACATCTGAGCAGAGGTTCTAGGTTACATTCATACATGGTCCTTGGTTGAATGTCAGTCTCAGAAAAGACCCTGTGCCCAGATATATTCGGTCCTTGTGGAGCTCCTATCCTTTCCTCATCAGACTAACTCCCCTTCTTTCTTATGATTCCCTGTACTCTGCCAAAGGTTTGGTCATGAGTCTTTGCTTTGAAAACACTGCTAGTTAGAGTCTTTCAAATGCGCGCAGTAGACTCCTGTCATATGTTTAATGCGCATCCCATCTGTCTTTCTAAATGAGGATTGATAATCTTACCCCATGTCTGCTCTCTTGATTATCTTTTTTAGGTGTATAGATTTCATTCTGTTTATCATATCTTGTAGGTCTATATAAGTGAGTATATACCGTGTTTGTCTTTCTCCTTCTGAGATATTTCACTCAGGATGATCTTTTCTAGATCCCACCATTTGCCTGCAAATTTCATGATTTCCTCATTTTTGATTGCTGAGTAGTATTCCATTGTGTAAAAATACCACAATTCTGTATCCATTCCTCCGTTGATGGACATCTGGGTTGTTTCCAGGTTCTGGCTATTACAAATAATGCTGCTATAAACATGGTTGAGCAAATATCCCTTTTGTGTACTTGAGCAAACTTTGGGTATATACCTAGGAGTGGTATAGCTGGGTCTTGAGGAAGCACTATTCCTAATTGTCTTAGAAAGCGCCAGCTAGATTTCCAGAGTGGTTGTATCAGTTTACATTCCCACCAGCAGTGGAGGAGGGTTCCCCTTTCTCCACAACCTCTCCAGCATGTGTTGTCCCTTGAGTTTTTCATCTTGGCCATTCTGATGGGTGTAAGGTGATATCTCAGGGTCGTTTTGATTTGCATTTCCCTGATGGCTAATGAGGATGAGCATTTCTTTAAGTGTTTCTCTGCCATTCGATATTCCTCTGTCCAGAATTCTCTGTTTAGCTCTGTTCCCCATTTTTTAATTGGATTACTTGGTTTGCTGCTTTTCAGCTTCTTTAGTTCTTTGTATATACTCGATATTAGTCCTCTGTCAGATAAAAGGTTAGTGAAGATTCTTTCCCAATCTGTAGGCAGGCGTTTTGTTTTGATGACAATGTCCTTTGCTTTACAGAAGCTTTTCAGTTTCATGAGGTCCCATTTATTGATTGTTGCTCTTAGAGCCTGTGCTGTTGGTGTTCTGTTCAGGAAGTTGTCTCCTGTGCCAATGAGTTCTAGGCTATTCCCCACTTTTTCTTCTAACAGATTTAGAGTATCTGGTTTTATGTTGAGGTCTTTGATCCACTTTGACTTTAGTTTTGTGCAGGGTGATAAATATAGATCTATTTTCATTTTTCTGCATGTGGACATCCAGTTGGACCAGCACCATTTGTTGAAGATGCTGTCTTTTTTCCATTGAATGGTTTTGGCTTCTTTGTCAAAAATCGAGTATTCATAGGTGTGTGGGTTTATTTCTGGGTCTTCTATTTGGTTCCATTGATCCTCCTTTCTGTTTCTATGCCAATACCATGCAGTTTTTATTACTGTTGCCCTGTAGTACAGCTTGAGATCGGGAATGGAGATACCTCCAGATGATCTGTTGTTGTACAGGATCGTTTTGGAGATTCTGGGTTTTTTGTTTCTCCATATGAAGCTGAGAATCTTTTTTTCAAGGTCTGTAAAGAATTGAGTTGGTATTTTGATGGGAATTGCATTGAATCTGTAGATTGCTTTTGGCAGGATGGCCATTTTCACAATGTTAATCCTACCAATCCATGAGCACGAGAGATCTTTCCATCTTCTGAGATCTTCTTCAATTTCTTTCTTCAGAGACTTGAAGTTTTTCTCAAACAGGTCTTTCACTTGCTTGGTTAGAGTCACCCCAAGGTACTTTATGTTATTAGTGGCTATTATGAAGGGTGTTGTTTCCCTAATTTCTTTCTTGGCCCTTTTGTCTTTGGTATACAGGAGGGCTTCTGATTTTTTTGAGTTGATTTTGTATCCTGCCACTTTGCTGAAGGTGTTTATCAGCT
>NW_026595005.1:0-11523 GCF_907164565.1 Psammomys obesus | reverse complement strand
TGCACATGGGCACAGGTACTTAGCTATCTATATCGGTTTTACGATACAGTGTCCTTCTGTGGGAACTGGGTTGGCCAGTGACCTCCCATCTCCACTTCCTCGCTGCTGGGATTACAAGGATATGTTATCATGATTCCTGCATGTTCCATGCCAGGCTTCTTATGAGCACTCAAGACAGAATTCAGATCCTACTTCTTGAGCTATCTTTCCAGCTCCATAACAACTCGATTTGAGGGAAATATCGAGAATTCAGAAATGTTCCTCCTTTGAAGGTGGTGAGTATGACTCCTCTCTGCATACAATTAAGGTTTCTCTTTTGGTTTGATGCAGTTTCTGATACACTTTCACATGTATTTGTAATTCTGTGTAGAAGTCTTTGAGCTTCAGTAATTAGCAGGTGAAGGTCTCTCCATGTATTGAAAAATTATCAGCCACACCCTCTTACATATGTTCAGTACAGTCACCCTTTCCCTCCTCTGTATTGATAAACATTAGATATCTGTTTCCTATGCCTTTAACCATTTCCTATATTCCGAATCTTTTTACTGGATTCTCACTCATATATGTCCTCAAACCATTTTACAGATCATATTTACTTTTTTCTTTTGTTTAAGGTACTGATATCATTAGCAGATAATTCCTTTCAATATTTTGTTTCTAAAAATCTTGTTAATTTTTTCACAAATTTCTGCATTTTGAAATGTTTGTTCCTTTTGCACATTATCATTAAATTTATCTTTTATTTATCTTAATACCAAAAAATTAGCCTGAGCAAAATTAAACCAACAAAAATAGCTATACTGACAGTCGAAAAAACAAGGTGAAGACTTTCTCAAGGCAAAGAACCAATTCATGGTGTGCGGCACATTGCGACTGCAAACTCACACATCAGCATAGACTGTGAAAAGCCAACTTAAAAGCTTGGAACATAAATACAAGTAAATGATAAGGAGGAACAAACTTCAACGCGAAACAGGTAGAAAAAAAGGAGTTCTACCAGCCAGTGGAATATCCACACAGAAGCTATGGCCACAGCCACCACCTGCTGTCACGTCAGAACACAGAAGCTTACTCCTAGAGAGAGACAAAATCTAACCACCACTTCTCCACTTTCTCACTTCCATTCTCCCAAGTTCTCCAACATAAGGATTTTAAATATAAGTCTATTCGTGAAGTGTGTGGACGTTTTGGTTTATGTTATGTAAACATGTTTTTGTTTTGATCCCAGGTGTGGGATGTGGGACTGATTTAGATTGTCCACAGCAGCAAACTATCTGCCTCATGCCGGCACTGAGAGGGGATCTTTGCCGGCTGAAGATGGTTTAATTCTGAGGACTCTGAGAGGGAATAAAGGTCAAAGGTCCCCTGCTGCTCATGGTTGCTGTTAATGAATTTGGACAAGAAGAAGTCAGAGATGTCCTGAAATGAAGATGAGACTTACCCTAAGGAGCCTTACAGTCCTAACCAGGAGGAGGTAGACAAATAGAATTCCAGCCCCTCTCCCCAATAATTTCCTTTCTCTCCTACTCAGTATTGGGGATTCGGAAGGAGAAAGAAGGTAGAGGCATAAGTAACCAAAATAACATAGCATACAAAGTAATGCTTGCAGTGAAGTCCATGTTTTTTCTGTATATTTTACCTTTCATTTTGTGTTATTACAGCTTGCTGGGTTTAGGTTTGGTTTGGTTTGGTTTGGTTTGTTTTTGGTTTTGGTTGTTGTTTTTATTTGAGACAGGGATTTTCTGTTTAGTTTTGGTTGTCCTGAACTCATTCTGTACAACAGGCTGGCCTCAAACTCACAATGATTTCATGCCTCAGCCTCACAGAGTGCAGGGACTAAAGGCATGTTCCAACACATCCAACTTCTATTACAGGTTTGTTTCTTTTTATTCAATGACTGTATAGTTATCTTCTGAGCAGATATTTTGCATGATTATTGAAAACCCAGATTCTTCTCATCTTTTCATTGTGCTTGTACAGAAATCTTCATTGCTGAATCTCTTTATTTTTCCTGTAAACATTACTCTCAGATAAATTTCTGAAAATGCCTCATATGATAGAATAAAGATGATCTCAACAAAGAGCCACATTCACTATATTCTTTATCTTCTCAGACTGTTTAGGACCAATTGAAATTCAAGCACTTTGTACTTAGCTAAATCATACATTACAGTTTGTAAGCAAGATAAATGTATATGAAAGAAATATATATGATGTATATTTCAATATATTTCAAAGAAATACACAAATATGACAAATAAAAATGAGAGAAAAATATATTTGAAATATATTTTATTTCATATGTACAGTATATATATATATATATTTTTTTTTTTTTTTGAAAAGATATCCTATGTGCTGAGGTTTAAAAGCTCAACTACTGGACTGTTTGCTTGGTCATACAAAGCCCTGGGTTTGCGTCCCAGAACTGCATGAATTAGGCAGGATGATGAAACCTTGTAGCCTCCTCAATCAGAGGATACAGGCAGGTGGATCAGAGGTTCAAGATCATCCTCAATTACACAATAAATTTGAGGCCAGCCTGGGACATATGAATCCTTGTCTCAAAACAGAAAAATGAAACAGAAAAGAGCTGATATCCCAAAAGACCCATAATAAATGAACATAATGTACTCATGGGTTCAATATTAAATCAAAGCTTCTTGGTGTGAAGGGGCTAATATTATATTCTGTATCAAAGGATTCAAAAGTCCATGGATCTCTGTGTCACCCCTAGAAGCCAGAGCTGAAGAAACAGTTATACCATATTGATATTTTAACTATTGCTTTCCAATAAATGAGAATCAGTTTTTAAAAACATTAAGAACAATTACTTCTACAAGTCTAATCCACATGAAAGCTATCCAACACTCTCCACCTAGAACAATATGTGGGCATCCGTTCCATAAAGAGATCCCTAACATATAGTATACCACCCTTTTAAAAGGCAACTGTGTTAGTAAGGGGAGCAGGGGCTGTCTCTGGCATGAACTCAGTGACAGACTCTCTGATGACCTCCCCCTGAGGAGGGAGAGCAGCCTTGCTAGGCCACAGAGGAAGACAATGCAGCCAGCCCAGATTTGACCTGATAGGGTAGGATCAGATGGAAGAGCAGGAGGACCTCTGTATCAGTGGACTAGGGGAGGGGCATAGGAGGAGAAAAGGGAGGGAGGGAAAGGAAAGGAAAGGGTAGATATGAGGGAGGGGTCCCCAGCCAGGATAGAAAGTGAATAAATTGTAATAAATAATAAATAATAACTTTCAAAAAATGCACACTCATTTCAATAAAAGATGCTTTCACAATCAAAAAATGATGATAAATAAAAAGCCTGTGTGAGCTCTAAAGCAAGACCTGAGAAGTGACTGGAGTACTCACCTTGCATTTCAGCAGTCGGAAACACCGCAGGCTGGACTTGCTCCTGTAAAGATTTCCTGATAGACAAACTGTCTTTAACCTCAACTTTTCCATCACTGCCTTTCCTTTTAATGTCAGATGTGTCCTCTATTCCTATTGAGGGCAAAATGTAGAAGCAGGGTTAGTACATCCATTATCAGATGGCCATCTGCCTGAGGGGGTGTCAGAGACATCTTGTTTTTACCCATCCAGAACTTCTGTGGCAGGGAAGCCGGAGTGGACTTAGTTTTAACCCCTGCAGAATTTCTGTGGCAGGGAAGCTGGAATGGGGATCAGTTTTAGCCTTTCTGTGGCAGAGAAATCCTGGAAAAGCCAGGATTTTGGTATTACTTCATCTCTGTGTGTGATTAATTGTCTCTTGCGTGGTGTTGTGCCAGGAGTTACTGTTTCATTTCTGTGATTAATTGTTTGCGGTCTGATTTGCTTGGTTCTATTTCTGTTTGAAGCTGCAGCTCTTTTCGCTTTTATGATTTCAGTTTTGTCCCAGGGCACTAGCCCAGGTACAGGCTGTGATTTATTGTCTTTAGTTTCACTTTTGCCTGAGACGGCCAGCTCCGTCTCTGTGTGATTTACTGTTTGTTGAAATTGTCTGTTTCATTTCTCTGGTTTCTTTTTTATGAAACGACTGACTGACGATATGGGACAGACCCCTTGACTTCATTCTGACTCATTCTAGGAAGTTGATACTAGAGCTCACGGT
The DNA here is from genome assembly GCF_907164565.1 of Psammomys obesus. NCBI lineage: Eukaryota > Metazoa > Chordata > Mammalia > Rodentia > Muridae > Psammomys > Psammomys obesus. The sequence continues at coordinate 7,408 of NW_026595005.1, read as the reverse complement.
CTTTCAGTTGATGTGAGGAAAGGAAAAATGATGACTTTTTGCAGCTCAGAATGGCCCACCTTCAATGTGGGCTGGTCGGCAGAAGAGACTTCCCACCTTCCCACCATTCTTGCGGTAGGAAATAAAATCTTTCAGAAAGCATGTGGGCACCCAGACCAAGTGCCCTATATAGTAGTTTGGAAGGATCTAGTGATTCACCCACCTCCATGGATTAAGCCTTTTCTGACCCCCACTAACAATCCTCCTTCCACAGGCTCTCTGAAACCAGAGGCCACTGCCCTGGCTCCCTTGCCTGCCCTCCCCCTTACTCTGTTTTGCAGGATGGGACTCCCATGGAAATGATTTTTCCACCCCTGCCATACAGACCTCCTCCCACTTGTTGGCCAGCTCCAGCTCCTTTATCCAGGTTGGAGCCACCATCTGGCCCAGCACTAAGGACCCAGAGCCTCTGGGCAGCCTCTCCCTCTGGGGAACCAGATAACTGGAGAACTCAGGATGCCAAGTTCTCTGACAATTCTAGGGATTTGATTGATCTCTTTGAAACTGTTCTTTTTACCCACCAGGCCACCTGGGATGATTGTCAGCAGCTTTTAAATGTTTTGTCTGCCATAGAGAAGAGTAGATGTATTATTTCAGAAGTACATAAAAATGTCCGAGACACTGCAGGAGTCCCTACCACAGATCAAACACATATTGATGATTACTTTCCCTACAAGAGGCCCAATTGGGATTACAAGACTTCAGGTAAGGAGTTCCTCCTAGTCTACCATCAGGCTCTCTTGGCAGGTCTCAAGTCATCCACAAGATGGCCCACTAATTTGGCCAAGGTTTATGATGTCAGACAGGGAACAGATGAAAGTCCAGCTGCCTTCCTTGAAAGAACAGCTATGGTTGCTTTGGCTTTCATTAACCAGTCTGCTCCAGACATAAAAAAAGAAATTAAGACTTTAAACCTGGACCAGCATTTGTGTTGAAGGTAAGTCATAATGCAGCTAAGTTTATTGGGGCAGATTGGAGATATAGGCCCCAAAGTTCAGGACAGACAGAGAAAATAAGTAAAACATTAAAAGAGACCTTAACTAAATTGAGCTTGGAGAATGGCACTGACTGGATGATGCTCTTCCCCTTTGCCCTATATAGGGTTAGGAATTCCCTTTACCAGCTAGGGTTATCTCCCTTTAAGATTATATATGGGATGCCTGCCCTTGTAGTACCCAACCTTAAGAATGATGCTACTGCTGAAATGGATAAAAAGGTTTTGATAAATGTTTAAGGCTTCTGTGCAAGCAGACAGCTCTTTTTTTTCTTATTATTTTTTTTATTAATTACACTTTATTCATTTTGTATCCCCCCATAAGTCCCTTCTTCCTCCCCTCCCGGTCCCACTCCCCCCTTCCTGCATGCATGCCCCTCCCCAAGTCCACTGATAGGGGAGGTCCTCCTCTCCTTATTTCTGATCTTAGTCTATCAGTTCTCATAAGAAGTGGCTGCATTGTCAGGGTTCCAGGTCATCTCCACGAATAGTCCTTGGTTGGAGTATGAGTCTCTGGGAAGTTCCCTGTGTTCAAATTATCTTGTTTTGTTGCTCTCCTTGTGGAGTTCCTGTCCTCTCCAGCTCTTACTATTTCCCAGTTCTTACATAAAATTCCATTCACTCTGCTGCACTGATCATTTCTTTAAGTGTTTCTCCACCATTCAATATTCCTGTTGTGAATTCTTTGTTTAGTTCTGTACCACATTTTTAACAGTATTGTATGGTTTGTTGGTGTTTAATTTCTTGTGTTCTTTATATATTCTGGATATTATCCCTCTGTCAAATGTAGAGTTGGTGAAGATTTTTTCCCAGTCTTTACGCTCTTGTTTTGTTCTGTTGACCACCGTGTATTTCTTTTGTTTTAGAGAAGATTTTCAGTTTCACGATGTCCCATTTCTTTATTGTCGATCTTAGAGCCTGTGCTGTTGGTGCTCTGTCTAGCGAGTTGTCTACTGTGGCAATGAGGTCAAGGCTCTTCCCCATGTTTTCTTATAACAGATTTAGTATGTCTGATTTTATGCTGCGTAATATTTCATTTTGTATCAACATGTTTCTGTATAAGAAAGAGTTAATGCATAATATTGAAAAACAAGTATTGGAAAAGAAATAGAATTGACAGAGGACTGAGTAATATGAAATTTGAAAAATGTTGTATAAAGGAAAAATATATACACCCCTCTTCAATAGAGCTCTGTTTGGAATAGAAAATAAATGATCATTCGTGGAAAATTAAAAAAAAAAAAAAGAACTGATTACCCAGAAATAAAACCACACACCTACAAACACCCAAAAAACCACACAATATTTTTTTTGACAAAAAACCCAAAACCACACAATAGAAAAAAGACAGCATCTTCAACAAATGGTGCTAGTCTAATTGGATGTTTACATTTAGTAAAATGCAAATAGATACATATTTACCAACCTGCACTAAATTAAAGTCCAAGTAGATCAAGCAGACAGCTCTTAAATGGGAAACAGCAGCTTCTCAGGTAAGAAAGCTGCAAGCCTCTATGGTCATAAAAATTGGATTCAACAGGTAGCAAGATATTCCTCCCTTGAAATTACAGCTAAAGGGAGTAAAAATGAATTTTATAGTTTTGTCTGTTTATTTTGAATATGTAAGTTTACAATGTTCTGTATTTCTTGATGTCTGATTATTGATTATTAAGTATATTAAGACTTTACATAATTTCTGTCCTGTATTAAAAACTAGGTTTATAAAAATAATAAGGTTTGAAACTCTGTTTATATAAAATATTAAAACCGCACCTCTTATGTTTGTATATAAGAACTTTCCTTGCTGGCAACCATCATTAAAATAATACACTTGGTATTGATTTTAAAAGTACTGAATTATTTGCATTGATGAAATTTGGTTTTGACTTTGTGATTTCATTTCTTAAAAGGGTACTTTGATATTGCAAAAACAGGTTTAAAAATATGTTTATGGCTATAAAATATTTTAAAGTTTATTAGGCATTTTAGACAATGATCATGGACATTCTAACAGGAAACTTGAAACAGTTTCTCAATCTTTTGGGGGAGGACAAAAGACTTTGGTATTTATTTTGTCAATTTTACCAAAAGACACCAATCCATACTGTTTGAGCACAGGAAACAACCTAGGAACCTGCTACAGAGGGCCTCTGAAAGCCAGAAGAAGAAAATAGGAAACAACCTCGGAACCTGCCAGAGGGCCTCTGAAAGCCTCTGCAGTGTAGACTGTCAAAGCAGATGCTGAGCCTGATGGCCAACTGATGGGCAGAGTGAATGGAATTTTATGTAAGAAGTGGGAAATAGTAAGAGCTGGAGAGGACAGGAACTCCACAAGGAGAGCAACAGAACAAGAAAATTTGAACACAGGGAACTTCCCAGAGACTCATACTCCAACCAAGGACTATCCGTGGAGATAACCTAGAACCCTGACAATGCAGCCACTTCTGATGAGAACTGATAGGCTAAGATCAGAAAGAAGGAGAGGAGGACCTCCCCTATCAGTGGACTTGGGGAGGGGCATGCATGCAGAAAGGGGGGGGAGGGTGGGACCGGGAGGGGAGGAGGGAGGGGCTTATGGGGAGATACAAAATGAATAAAGTGTAATTAATAAAAGTTAAAAAAAGAAAAAAAGAAAATTACAGTTTTTATAATGTATTATGTCAGAATGATAAAATAATGATTTGATCTGAAAATCAAGAAAAATGTCTGGTTAAATCAAAAGAACAGTGCTGGGAAAAGCCTAACCTGAAGGTATATAGAATGTTACAGAAGGTCTAAGCTATATTTGCTTTGTTTTTTTTTTTTTTTTTTTTTTTTACAGCTGCAAGCATGATGTGAAAAAGAACTGTAAGATATGTTGCTCTTCATTTAAAAGGCTGATGTTACTTAAATAAAAAATGTTATTTTATGTTCTTCGTTGCAGCTCCATTTTAGCCCAGGGTTATATAGGATTATATTTAAGTCATTGCTAATTATTATAAAAATATATGCCTGGTTGCCAGCTGTGTTTAGTTCTCTGTTTAGCACTAAATGAAATTTTTGTCCTTTATGCTTTTTTGCTATTCTATTTTAATGCAATATGACAGGATAAGCAAGATTTGCTGGCCCTCAAGCTTGTCAGAGATCGGACAAATATGGCATTTTATTTGTGTAAGCTTATTATGACAGAGAGTCCCAAAATCCTGGCAGTAGCTCCCCAAGGTCTCCAGAAGATTTGGGCACAATGCGACTCTGGATTATGGTATGCTAACCACTGGGCAAGAATGCCCCAAATGGCCCACTTCTAGGGCCCAGCCTAAACTGTGAACACCTGGAGAGTCAATGTTTCATGTTGCAAAGGGTGAGGTGAGGCCATTCTTTTGTTTCTTTCTCCACAGAAACAGTCTCTCATCTTCTGTGCCTGGTCGCTGGACCACCCTGCTCATGATGCCAGGAGACCACAGGAGGCAGGGACAGCTACCTAGGATGATGGACTGACTAGTTGTCACTGTCATTTTGATTGATACATGTATCAGTACATTTATTTGGGTCATAATTCATCCTTCTCAGGCCTTTGATCACATTGATGGCTAAGCTAAGCTAATGGTAGCCTTACAGCTAAAGAGCAGATAATTAGATTTATTGTTAGTTTATTGGTTAATTTACTAGTTAGTTAAAATTATTAAGTACTAGGTCTTCTATTTAAAAAGGCAAACAGATTTGCCTTATCTAATTGCTTTGCTCAGGAGAGTCCAAGTATTTAGAGTTTAGCACTAAAGCCATTAATATATTTCTGCCTAACTTTCCAGAATATAAGAAATGGCATGATGGCTGATTACCAACAGCTGTACCCACAGTTAAAATGTTAAGGTTTCAGACCATGGACACATTTAAATTACTTATAAAGGTTAAAAAACAAACATCTAAGAAGAATTGACACATTCTGTTGGATGCAGTTTTACATGTTATTCACAAAAAGTTATTGATATATTATTTTTCTGAGTCTTTTTATATGTTTCCTTTTGCAAACTAAAAATACATATGAGTTTCAGGGAATCAAAAAGTCATGAGACCCGAATCTGACATGGCTCAAATGGACCACAGATAAGTTATTTCCTTGGTTTTGGAAGTTCTCACTTTTTCCATTGATTAGACATATTTTAACTTCTGTTTCTAGTTTGAATTTGTCTCAGCAGATTTTCTCCTGCAAACTGAGATCTGAACTTGCTGGAAGCTGACATGATTGCTCACTACCTCCTCAGATGGATCGACTAACCAGATGCTTCTGAGGTCTGCCCATTGCCCAGCATTTGGCTGGCATTTTAGCCTTCCTAGCCCCTGATGGCAACGGTCCTATTGTCAGATGAAGCAGCTTCAAAAAAAGAGACCACTGGCCCAAAATCCCACCCACAGGCTGACATGCTAACTCAAAGGAGGTTCCCTGACATTAGCTATTATTTTGAGGACCTGCTTAGCTGGAGCAGAAACTATTATTGCAATACTAGGTGTACAAAGAATTATAACAGCTCAAAGGCAGAATCTTTTGCTTTTGGTCATTTTTGGATCATGCTTGCTTTAAAAGTTGTAAGGATATATTAGACAAAGATTAGGGATTATACAGTTGATGGTAATGAGAACCCAATACTATCAGTTTGAAGCTGACCATGGACTGTAAGAGATCAAGTTTGGACGCTTTATTAACAAAAAAAAATGGAGGAATGAAGAGTTTAAGTTAGCATGGATGACTCCATTTTGAAATAAGGAGCCGTCTCGACCCAGAGCTGAACTCAGGTACCAGGAAATATCACAGAATGTGCACCTGGTGGAAAAGAAAGTTGCTCTCCAAGCAACAGCCTCCAGGAAATATCACAGAGTAAATGTTTAGTAAAAAATAGAGACAATCGCCCTAGCAATTGTGATTATGTAAAAGGTCACCCCTCCCCTATGGCTTTTACCCAATTTATAGTCTTTCCCTTTAAAAACTCTGCTTGCTCAGGGCTCAGGGTCCCACTTCCCTACTGCTGTGTCAGTGAGACTTGGGTCCCGAGTTCAATCGCTCCTGTAATAAAGCTCTTGCTCTTGCATTGAATCATCTTGTGGTGGTCTCTGAGGGTCCCATGATCCTGGTATTACAATATGAATCCCTGTCTCAAAAGAGCAAAATAAATAATGTACTCATGGGTTCAATATTGAATCAAAGCTTCTTGGTGGAGAATATATTAAAAGCAGAGCTACCTGGCTACTATAAAGAACAAAAACATTACAGAACCAAAAGAAGAATGTTTCTGACTGCATTCTTCTCCAAGCAGTCAGCTAGAACAAGCAGCTGAACAAGTCCTGCCACTACCCTTGATGTAAGCTGCAAGCTCTGTGCATCACTTCTCCTAGCAAGGAAAGCAGCGCCATTGCAGTGGGTGCCTTCTGGTGACTCCAGAAGTCACACACATCTTGTCCTTCAATAGCTTGTCAAAACTAAATTCTATGACCGTGACAGTGGTGAAGGGGCTAGTATTATATTCTGTATCAAAGGATTCAAAAGTCCATGGATCTCTGTGTCACCCCTAGAATCCAGAGCTGAAGAAACAGTTACACCATATTGATATTTTAACTATTGCATTCCAATAAATGAGAATCTTTTTCTAAAAACATTAAAAACAAAATTACTTTTACTATTCTCATCCAAATGAAGACTATCCAAACACTCTCCACCCAGGCCAATATGTGGGCATCTGTTCCATAAAGAGATCCCTAACATATAGTATACCATCTTTTTAAAAAGAGCCTGTGTTAGTAAGGGGAGCAGGGCTGTCTCTGGCATGAACTCAGAGACAGGCTCTCTAATCACCTCCCCCTGAGGACGGGGAGCAGCCTCGCTAGGCCACAGAGGAAGACAATGCAGCCAGCCCTGATGAGACCTGATAGGCTAGAATCAGATGAAAGAGCAGGAGGACCTCCCTATCAGTGGACTAGGGGAGAGAAAAGGGAGAGAGGGAGAGAGGGAGAGACTTTAAGGTAAGGAGGGAGGGGGCCACAGCCAGGATAATAGTGAATAAACTGTAATAAATAAATACTTTTAAATGGATAATAAAAAGAAAGGGACACTCATCTCAATAAAAGATGTTTTCACTATTTAAAAAAAAAGATAAATAAAAAGAGCCTGTGTGATCTCTAAAGCAAGACCTGAGAAGTGACTGGAGTACTCACCTGGCATTTCAGCAGTCGGAAACACCGCAGGCTGGACTTGCTCCTGTAAAGATTTCCTGATAGACAAACTGTCTTTAACCTCAACTTTTCCATCACTGCCTTTCCTTTTAATGTCAGATGTGTCCTCTATTCCTATTGAGGGCAAAATGTAGAAGCAGGGTTAGTACGTCCAGCTAAAAGCATAACGACCTG
>NW_026595004.1:0-1255 GCF_907164565.1 Psammomys obesus | reverse complement strand
ATCCTCTGGATTGTCAATTCTAGCAAAGTATTCTTGTTTTAGTATCAGTCTTGTAGACCTGGGACTATGTGCTAAGGGGTGCATAGAACAACGTCATGGTTTTGAATGTAAGAGAACCAGAGCTGAGATGACTGTGGTAGCAAAGGAAGTCTGGTACTTGAGTACATCATATTATATATACATCTTCTGCTGCTTTCAAGAGAGTATGATTTATGTATGTTAGCCAGGAAAATCAATTGTTGAGATAGGTATTTACTCATGAAAGAGAATGTCAGCAATTACATAAAGAAGCCAACCTATTGAACAGAAGTCAAAATGGAAGCCTGTAAACTGAGACTTACTTTGTTACTTCTGCACTGTTGTTTCTGATCATCAACAAGCATCCTGACAGTGCTCCACATGCTATCAGTGCAGAAGTAACAAAGTAAGTCTCAGTTTACAGGCTTCCATTTTGACTTCTGTTCAATAGGTTGGCTTCTTTATGTAATTGCTGACATTCTCTTTCATGAGTAAATACCTATCTCAACAATTGATTTTCCTGGCTAACATACATAAATCATACTCTCTTGAAAGCAGCAGAAGATGTATATATAATATGATGTACTCAAGTACCAGACTTCCTTTGCTACCACAGTCATCTCAGCTCTGGTTCTCTTACATTCAAAACCATGACGTTGTTCTATGCACCCCTTAGCACATAGTCCCAGGTCTACAAGACTGATACTAAAACAAGAATACTTTGCTAGAATTGACAATCCAGAGGATAGAAACATGAAAATCTTTCAGTTACCTAAAGCTGTGAATATGGGAGCTAAGGGGCCTGAAGAAAAAAAGAGACAACGGGAGTCCTTAATGCCACCCACAGCTTTAGGTAACTGAAAGATTTTCATGTTTCTATCCTCTGGATTGTCAATTCTAGCAAAGTATTCTTGTTTTAGTATCAGTCTTGTAGACCTGGGACTATGTGCTAAGGGGTGCATAGAACAACGTCATGGTTTTGAATGTAAGAGAACCAGAGCTGAGATGACTGTGGTAGCAAAGGAAGTCTGGTACTTGAGTACATCATATTATATATACATCTTCTGCTGCTTTCAAGAGAGTATGATTTATGTATGTTAGCCAGGAAAATCAATTGTTGAGATAGGTATTTACTCATGAAAGAGAATGTCAGCAATTACATAAAGAAGCCAACCTATTGAACAGAAGTCAAAATGGAAGCCTGTAAACTGAGACTTACTTTGTTACTTCTGCACTG
>NW_026595003.1:0-1497 GCF_907164565.1 Psammomys obesus | reverse complement strand
CTTCAGAAAGTCAAGAAGAAGAATCACTTTATAAAAAATGATTTATATGTACAGATTTTAGTGGGTTTATTCTATATTGTATGTTTATATGAGTGAGTATATACCGTGAGTGTCTTTTTGCTTCTGGGTCAACTCACTCAGGATGATCCTTTCCAGGTCCCACCATTTACCTGCAAATTTCATGATTTCCTTATTTTTCATTGCTGAGTAATACTCCATTGTATAGATGTACCACAGTTTCTGCATCCATTCTTCAGTTGAGGGGCATCTGGGTTGTTTCCAGCTTCTGGCTATTACAAATAAAGCTGCTACAAACATGGTTGAACAAATGTCCTTTTTGTGTACTTGCGCCTCTTTTGGGTATATGCCTAGGAGTGGTATGGCTGGATCTTGAGGAAGCGCTATTCCTAGTTGTCTGAGAAAGCGCCAGATTGCTTTCCAGAGTGGTTGTACCAGTTTACATTCCCACCAGCAGTGGAGAAGGGTTCCCCTTTCTCCACAACCTCTCCAGCATGTGTTGTCCCTTGAGATTTTCATCTTGGCCATTCTGATGGGTGTAAGGTGAAATCTCAGGGTTGTTTTGATTTGCATTTCCCTAATGGCTAATGAGGTTGAGCATTTCTTTAAGTGCTTCTCTGCCATTCGATATTCCTCTGCAGAGAATTCTCTCTTTAGCTCTGTTCCCCATTTTTTAAGTGGATTACTTGGTTTGTTGCTTTTCAGCTTGTTTAGTTCTTTATATATATTGGATATAAGCAAAAGAGAGGACCCTAACTAAAATGTTCAATCCCCATCCTGAAAGGCAAAGAGGATGGACATCAGAAGAAAACGAAAATAGGAAACAACCTCAGAACCTGCTACAGAGGGCCTCTGAAAGCCAGAAGAAAACAGGAAACAACCTTGAAACCTGCCACAGAGGGCCTCTGAAAGCTTCTGCAGTATAGACTGTCAAAGCAGATGCTGAGCCTGATGGCCAACTGATGGGCAGAGTGAATGGAATTTTATGTAAGAAGTGGGAAATAGTAAGAGCTGGAGGGAACGGGAACTCCACAAACAGAGCAACAGAACAAGATAATTTGAACACAGGGAACTTCCCAGAGACTCATACTCCAACCAAGGACTATTTGTGGAGATGACCTGGAACCCCTGCACAGGTGTAGCCCATGGCAGTTCAGTGTCCAAGTGGGTTCCATAGTAATGGGAAGAGGGACTGCCTCTGACATAATCTGATTGGCCTCCTCGTTGATCACTTCCCCCTGAGGGGGGAGCAGCCTTACCAGGCCACAGTAGAGAACAATGCAGCCACTTTTGATGAGAACTGATAGACTAAGATCAGAAAGAAGGAGAGGAGAACCTCCCCTATCAGTGTACTTGGGGAGTGGCATGCATGCAGAAAGGGGAGGGAGGGTGGGATCGGCAGGGGAGGAGGGAGGGGCTCATGGGGGGATACAAAATGAATAAAGTGTAATTAATAAAAAAAAATAAAAAATTAAAAAA
>NW_026595002.1:0-1375 GCF_907164565.1 Psammomys obesus | reverse complement strand
TGTGTGTGTGTGTGTGTGTGTGTGTGTGTGTGTGTGTGTGTGTGTGTTTAAACTAGTGCCACAGTAAGTGTGTGGAGGACAGAGGGCAACTTGCAGCAATTCATTCCCTCCTCCCCCCTCCTCATTTCCTGTCTTTCTGTGCTGCCCCACTTTTATCACTCTGGTGAGAAAGTTGCTCAAGGCTGTAAACTTTATTTTAGAGAGGAGCCTTCCCCTGGTTGTCAGATTTGATCCAGCTGAAAGGTAAGGTTTACAAGATTCCTGATCTCAATTACTCTCGAGGCCTCCAAACTGTGCTTTTTTTGTTTACATTATTTACCTGTGTGTGCATGTCAGGGGTCAAGATAAAATTTTAAGGAGTCAGTTCTCTCCTGCTACCATGTAAGTTCAAGGCACTGAACTCAGGCCATCAGGCTTGGTGGAGAGCATGTTTGGCCGGGCTGGAACCGTGGGAGTGAGTTTCTCTCCAACCAGCTTCTTGATTCCCTGTCTTCCCTCACCTTTGTTCTCCATTAGTGAATAAACAAATTCATAACTCTGGAGCTTCATTCTTTGCTGTAACTCTGATCCTCCTAGAATTGGTGCCCTCCCTTCCTTTCCTTCCTTCCTTCCTTCCTTCCTTCCTTCCTTCCTTCCTTCCTTCCCTCCCTCCCTCCCTCCCTCCCTTCCTTCCCTCCCCTCCCTCCTCCCTTTCTTTCTTTCTTTCTTTCTTTCTTTCTTTCTTTCTTTCTTTCTTTCTTTCTTTCCTTTCTTTCTTTCTTTTGTTTTTTGTTTTGTTTATTTGGTTTTGGGTTTTTTGTTTGTTTGTTTGTTTGTTTGTTTGTTTTTGAGACACTGTTTCTCTGTGTAGCCCTGGCTGTGCTGGACTCCCTTTGCAGACCAGGCTGGCCTTGAACTCACAGAGATCCACCTGCCTCTGCCTCCCTGAGCACTGGGATTAAAGGTGTGCACCACCATGCCAGCTCTTTTGTTTTTCTTATGCATGCTAGGCTGAAGCTAAATCCTTGATTTTCTCCATGCCTACAATGAAAATGTTGTGTTTTTTAAAATTGTATTTCTGTAGCTTTGATAGAGTGAACCACCTAAAGAGAAATATGAAATCCACAAAATTTCGTGCTACCAAAGGCTGTTTCGTTTAAATAGACCTTGCTTAAATACCCACGCTGCATGGATGTCGAGAGAGATGTTTCGTCAAACCAAGAAAACTGCCTGATTGTTGCTTCATCTGTTCTCCACTTAATTTTTCCTCTCTGCCACCCTTCCCTTAATAACAACTCCATAAACATCAGGCAAATGTGTTGAAGGCACAGGCTACACAAGGTCTCTGGTTGTATCACTGGTTCTGATTTTAACCCATTCAGTGGCTGCTGGAACG
>NW_026595001.1:0-1123 GCF_907164565.1 Psammomys obesus | reverse complement strand
ATTTTTATTATATAGCCCGATTGGAGCCCCCTTCCACAACTCTCCTTGCAGTAGCACCCTCCCTCCCCTTTTCCGCTATCTCCTTCCCCTGTTCCACTGAAAGGGGGGCTCTCCATCATTGCCATCTGCCCCTACCTTCTTAAGTTCCATCAGGAGGACATGGAACCTCTTCATCTCAGGCCTGGCAAGGCTACCTCACTGGGGGTGAGTAATCAAGGAACAGGCACTGAGATTTTTTTTTGAGAAGTGTTTTATTATTATTATTATTATTATTACTATTGTTGTTTATATTTGTTACATTTTATTAACTTTGTAATAAAAATCAATAAAATAATCAATAATAAATAAATAATATATTCTTTGCAACCAAAAAATTAATTAAAAAAAAAAAAGAAAAGAAAAGACAGCCCAATAATCTACCTTAAAACATCCTTAAAATGACATAATATCTTCCACAAGCAAAAACAACATACATTTTACTTTTTGGGGGGCCACTAGAGAGAGAGTGGCCCTTCCGAAAAGTAAAGTTTGAACACTCTCACAGCCTTGAGCTTATTACTTTCGTATTTCTATATCTGAGATTGTATTTAGTCTTCCCATGTCATCCCGAGCGAGGTATCCCAGAAGCAGAAAGACAAGCCTGGTAGAGACTCACTTATAAGGGAGTTTGAGTCATATCATGTAGGATGAACATATGAAAATCTGCAGAACAAGAAGGAGGACTTTCGGGAAACGGCTCAGTCCTCACCCAGAATGCAGATGGGATGGACACGGGGTGGGGGGAGCGGGATAAGAAGGGAAAGGACAGAGACCTACCGGAGAGGGCCTCCTACAGCCTGTGCCTAAGGGGGTAGCCAAGCAGATGCTGAGACTGGCAGCCAAACTTTGCGCAGAGCTCAGGGAATCTTATGAAAGAAGGGGGAGATGGGAAGACCTGGAGGGGACAGGAGCTCCACAAGGAGAGCGACAGATCCAAAATTCTGGGCCCAGGCTTTCTTTCAAGGAGTGATACTCCAACCAAGGCCCATTCGTGGAGATGTGGAGATACCTAAACCCCATACTCAGATGGAGCCCGAGGCAGCTCAGCCTCCAAGTCAGTACCCTAGTAAGGGGAGCAGGGGCC
>NW_026595000.1:0-3467 GCF_907164565.1 Psammomys obesus | reverse complement strand
TCTTTCTTTCTTTCTTTCTTTCTTTCTTTCTTTCTTTCTTTCTTTCTAATTTATTCATGGCTATTATGACAAGGGGCCTGCCTTTATTCAAACATTGTTATCTTACGGTGTATTAAATATGAAAGAAACACCCTGGACCATGTACCACTCTACTTTTCCTTGAGTATTGCCACACAATCTGTTTTCAAGTCCAGGTAAAATTTTGTTTTGTTTATTCAGCACACGCTTCCTGGGCACCTACCAGGCCTGGGATCCTTTTCTAGGCACCTGGGATGCATCTAAGGGGGAAGAGACCTTCACCCTAGGCAACCTTAGGCTCCTTGCAGCCTCAGGGACCTAGCCTTGTTGAGCTGGCTCTTTGGGAATGCATACATTCTCTGTCCAGGAGAATATGTTCCTCTGCCCTCTCTGAAGCGGGGCTGTGGCTCTCTCCATTGCTGGAGACTCTCCATTCTGGCACGCTTGCCTACAGCTCAGCAGCTTCTCAGCAGTGAGTGCTCCACTGTCCCTGGGAGAACTGGCAGTGGTGTGTCCAGGTTCGAAATGTTCCTGCTCCTCTGCGTAGTCTGAAACAGAGTGTTCAAGTTAAGTCTGTCCATAAAGCATTGTCATTAGCCACAGGCTAAGAGGAACCCAGAGGCTGCTTTAAGGATCATTTGGGTGGGGTGAGTTCCTCATTCAGAGAGAAAGGGTGCATGGGTCTCTTGGGGTTATAGACCACCTTGTGAGGATCTACAAAGTTCTGATTGGGCTGGCAGGCCCCCAGCTGGCAAAGTTTAAAGCCACTCCACATTCCTAGAAGTCTTCTACCTATTTTGGTCACCCCAGGACTATGAGGTGATCCTTCATAGCTTCCATGAGCTACAAAATGGCAGCACGGTAAAGAAAATAGAGCAGTTACAGAAACAACAACAACAAACAAATAAAAGAAAGAAAAACCAACAAAACAAAACAAAAACAAAACCCAGAGAGTTAAAAACATTAAGGACAGACAGACATGCTGTTACTACTAATTTCGTGGCCTCGATAAGCAGTCTTGTCCCTCAACTTTACCCTCCCAAAAATGTTTAAAAAAAGAATAAAGAGGGGCTGGAGAGGAGGGTTGTAGGTAAGAGAGATTAAGGGCTATGTTCAGACCTAGCACCCATGTAAAAAGCTGGCTATGGCTACATTTGCCTGTGATGCTGGGGTTCAGAGGGGAACGTTATCTCTAAGGAGTAAACTGAAGAATGATAGAGGACACTTGATGTCCTCTTCTGGCCTCCGTGAGTGTGCACAAGGGCAGATCCACATGCTGATTCGTACTCACACAGCCTCCTGTATGTACACCACTGTGACCTGACCCCTCCAACACACACGAAGGAAAAAGAAAAGCTGGAAGTGGCGATTCACACCGTAATTTCAACACTTGAGAAGCTGAAGGATTGTTCTGAGCTTGGGGCATGCCTAAGCTGCCTAGTGAGTTTCAGGTCAGCCTGGGCTGGCTGTGGAGGAAGATCCTGTTTCAAAATATCAGTAGCAGCCAGACTTGGCGGTGCATGCTTTTAATCCCAGCATGTGGGCGGCAGAGGCAGGCCGATCTTAGTGAGTTCAAGGCCAGCCTAGTCTACAGAGGGAGTTCCAGGACAGCCAGGGCTATGCAGAGAAACCTTGTCTAGAAAAACCAAATAAATAAATAAATAAACAAATAGCATAGTAACAAAAACCTAGTAATCAAACAAATGAAACAAAAAGGTTGACATTCAAGCAATGTGTGTTGTAGTTCATTATTCAGATATGTTTTCTTATGTTGTTATTTATTTTTGTTGCAATATTTTTTAAGTAAAATATAGTTCAATTATTTTCTCCTTTCCTTCCCTCCAAACTCTCCCGTATCCTCAACTCCCTCTCAAATTCATGGCCTCTTTTTCTTTGATAATTGTGTGTGTGTGTGCTTATATACATGTATGTATACACACACACATATAAACGTATGTATGCACTTACATATAGAAATACAATCCACGAAGCCCATTCAGTGTTGCTTGTGTGTACATGATTCCAGGGCTGACCTCTCCTGGAGCCCACACTAACCTGGACTTTAGTCTGTAGGGCTGTCCCTGTGCAGGCCAGTACAAGAACTGATGCCAAGGGAGGCACACCCAGCTCCTCCTCCTCAGCCCATCCCCCAACCTGGTGCAGGCCTAGGAATCTGTGCAGCGAATGAGTGTGGCCCTTACATTTTATTGCTTCTGAGCTAAGGCCACACATTCCTTGGCAAGAACCGGATCAGCACAGGTGTGGCTGTGGCACTTCCCCCGGCGAGCCTTCTGCATCTGCAGCAGGATCCCGGGATCTGTGCCCTCGGAGGGGACAAACGGCCAGCACATGGCCTGCTGCTCCTGTGAGTCTGATGTGGAACTGAGGAGGCTCGTATCCTGAACCACGGGGGAATAAGGAAGGCGTAAAACAGGGATGAAATGACGCCGTGAGTGTAGAATGTGGTGAAATGTATGCGCTCAAGCTGCGAGCGGGAATGAGGACAGGGAAGCTGGCAATGGCCACCCCCTACTGGATCTTCAGGGTTTGGTGGCTCTGTTCAGCAATGTGTTCCTGGGTGAAAGATCAGGTAACTGTATGAACTGTTCAACGCCGTTCATGAGATAAAAAGAGAAGGGGGGAGCCAGAAGAAGCTAGTTTTCATCCATTTATCCATACCAGCTATGACTTTGCAGGGTTGGAAAGGGTAGCACCCAGTGCCAATACTATCGGGAACCCTGCAGATCAAGAGGCCTCCTTCCTCCCTCCAGGAAAGGCTGAGATCCTGAGTGCTGAGATCAGTTCTCTAAGCCTATGCACTATGAAATGATGAGGTCACACCATCTGGCCGGCCACGAATGCGAAACAGTTTTCAGACAAGGTGTCAGTCATGTGTCTATGTGTATGGATTTGCTGTGCGCAAGGAGTTTCAGCACCGTGCTGTCTACGGTGTCCCACACCCACCGTCAGGGAATTGGCTGTTTTGGTTTTGCGGCAGAAGGCCGAATGTGAACTCATGGTCTCCCTGCCTCTACCTGGCTATTGCTGAGATTACAGGCATGTATCACCATGTCCAATTCTTTCTGTGGTGCTAGGGATCAAACCTAGGGCCCTGTTTATGGCAGGCCAACGCTCTACCAATTAAATCGCATTCCCAGCTCTATCAACGGAGAATCATCTGAACACTTCGTTTTATGGAATTCTGTGTAGCTGTTATACATAATGGCCAAGCAACACCCTCTCTGGGATGCCAGGGGCTTTGCTACGGAAAGGTTGCACACCTTTTGTTGTTTAGAACAGTTCATGTCAGTGCGACACGTAAGCCAAATGTACACGAACATATACATGGAAAGATTCTTGCAATAATTGCCTAAGAATGAAGTGAGTGGATTATTTTAACGTGTGTGTGTGTGTGTGTGTGTGTGTGTGTGTGTGTGTAAGTATGTGTA
>NW_026594999.1:0-3338 GCF_907164565.1 Psammomys obesus | reverse complement strand
AGATACCCAATATTGACCTCTGCCTTCTACACATACCCCTCCCCCCCCACTTGCACACACACTAGTGTCTGTGTACATAAACACATACCCAGATGGACACACACACACAGACACACACACACACACACACACACACACTTCCTTTTATTTAGATATCAGGCAGGTATGCTAACACTATTATTCCCATATTGGGGTTGAGCGCACCGGGCACCACTTGGCCCTACCCTCCTGAAGTCATCCTTTGTCATTTTGTTCTGTTCTGTTTGTTCAGAACCACAGTTTCACTATGTATCCTTGTCTGGCCTAGAATCTCCTGCGTAGACCAGACTGACCTTGAACTCTGAGATCTAACTGCTTCTGTCTCCCAAGTGTTGGGTTAAAGGCATGTGTCACCATGCCGAACCTTCATCTTTTGCCTTTTTGTTGGTTTCTTCATGTTTGTTTCATGACAGGGCCTCACTATGTAGCTCTGACTGTTCTATGTAGACCTGAGTGGGCTCGAACTCGCAGAGATTCTCCCACCTCTGCCTCCTGAGTGGTGGGATTAAAGGTGTGCACCACTACCCCAGCGATCCTTTGCCTTTTTAATGTTCTCTTATTGATGCCTTGCTCAGTCAGCAAATGACAGCATGTGACGGTATTTAGTAAGTAGACTCTAGGGCAGACCAGGGAACCTCCTTGTTATTTCTCTCTGATGTCCATAGCGACCATTCAGGAAATGCTGAGAACCTACTGGGTGTTCAGAGCTGCCTGACCCTGCCCTTGGGGAGAATGTGATGGAAGCAGGAAGGGGAGAAGTGTGGCAGGCATGGACATAGCATCCTGGCTCTTTGGGAAGGTGACTCACCCAGCTATGGTAGGGTGGGGAGAGGGCAAAGGCTTTGTGAGGAGAAGGTGACCTTTGAACTGTCTGTAGAGGCAGAACTGCAGCTCTTCGGGGACAAACACTCTACTGTATCAGAGTTAAGTCTTGGCTCTGCAGTCTTATCTTAAGACCTTTACAAATATCTTTTATCCGATCCTCCCTATAATAACCATCAGGTGTCAACTAGCATTATCCTCAGTTTATAGATGAGGAAATGAGGGCTTGGAGAGGATGTATGCCTGAGAGATCTGATTCCGGCGGGTTCTCTAGGCCACTGCATAGCACCTGAGCAAAGCCTCAGAGCAGGGGAAGACGCCTGATTCATTCACAGTGTAAAGCTGGATGAAAAGAAGGAGGAAGGAGAGATGTAAAATGTATATGACTCAAAGTGGGATGTGATTGCCATGGTTTCACTTCCTCAGTTAGCTGGATAGTAGCCACATGGCTTGATTAGTTCAGAGGTCTGGGTTTCATATGGATAACGAGTGAAAAACTGCAGAAGCCGCAGACATCAGTGTCCACGGGGTGCCAGGCTCAGAAAGCTCTTGACGGATTCAGTCAGGTGGGGAAGAGGGTCTATCATTGCCAAAGGTGGCAAGCTGTTTGCCTCTGTCACCTCCAGGCTGACTACAGCCCTGTAACTGTTCAACCTCTTGTCTCCTGGCCTCTCTATTTTAAATGGTTTGATTAAGATGTAATTATGCTATTTCCCTTCTTTTTCTTCTCCTTCCTACCTCTCCCATATTTGCCCTTCTTCAACCCAAATTCACGCTCTCCTCTTCTTTAATCTTTGTTCTCTCTCTCTCTCTCTCTCTCTCTCTCTCTCTCACACACACACACACACACACAGACACGCACGCATGCACGAATAAACGCGCAAATTGTAGATGCTGAGTCAGTTCAGCGCTGCCTGCATTACGCTTCTTTCTAGAGCTGACCACTTGACATTGGATAACCAACTGGGGACTTATTCCTGGATAGACTAATTCTTCCTCCTCAAATTACTAATTGTTTCTTTGTAGCTCTTCATCTAGAGGTCAAGTCCTGTGAGATTTCTCCCATTTGCACTGGGATGTCACATGGACGGTGGGGTTGGGTCGTGTCTTGTTTAGGTAGCCAGGCTATTGAGGTTTTGTGAGAAATGCTTTCGTGTTGGAGCGCTGGGAGGCACAATCTCACTTTCCGGTCCTCTTCCTGCCCCTCTTCTGTGATATCCCTTAGCTCTAGGTGCAGAAATTGCTTTGTAGATGTGTTGCTTGAGAGACAGGTTCCCTGTGGTCAGTTGCTCTCTGCATCTTACCTACTTGTTGTGGCTCTCTGCGATGGTCTCCTACTACAAAAGGAAGTTTCTTCAGTAAGGGGTGACATCTACACTTAACACACTGGGCAAAAGTACAGGATCTGGTTTCTCTAATTTCTGAAAGAAAATTAGGAGCCCCACATTGAATGTAAAGTTTCCTGACTTGTAACTATCTTACAGTTACAAGTCAGGAAACTTAAAACCTTTGTGCAGTCTTGGATTCAGTCCCCAGTATTACTACTGATTACAATTTCTAAAAGCAAGAAACTGATTTTAAATGTTTACTTTTTTAGAAGGCTCTCAGGAGCTGCCATGGGAACTAGTTGACCAGCTGTGGTAGGGATCATGAATTTGGCTAAACAGAACTTGGAGACCAGAAAACCAGTGTTTGGGGATCACTCTTAGTGGTGCAGATGATGGAGAAGGCTGAACAGCTGGATGAATAGAAAAAGCCCTGCGTGAGATGCATCTTAAACAAATTAATACCTGCCGAATATAGACATGGGAGGTGTCTAAGCTGACAGCATAGGTGATGGAACCATCAACTCATTTAATTTTTGGACAATGATTTATTGAGTATTAATTATTAGGCGCTAAGACAGAGCAAAGAATAAGACCGGGGGGGGGGGGGGGGGGGGAGAGATGGCTCAGTGGTTAAGAGTACTGTCTGCTCTTCCAAAGGACATGGGTTCAATTCCCAGCACCCACATGGCAGCTCACAACTGTCTGTAACTCCAGTTCCAAGAGATCTGATGCCCTCACACCAATACATATAAAATAAAAAATAAATAAATAATAAGACCCCGAACTTTGCTGGGAAGGAGTCGAGCCCCAGCGAGGACTTCTGGAAGCTACCGGAGAGGTGTGCCAAGTGCATCTACCTTGTTTTGGAGAGCATGAGGTCAGGAAAGACAAGGCTGATAACATGGCAAAGTGAGGGTGTGAGGGAAAGGTCTTGAAGGGTTTTGGATGCTCTGAACAGGGCCTTCATTTAAGACCAGACAGTGCTGCCACCTGGCACTCTCTGCATTACCATTATGACATTTGGAAGTTCAGGAGTCTTGCTCACGCCTTTCTTGCCGTCGGGGCTTTCTCTTCTCTTCTTCTCTCCTTCTCTCCTTCCTTCCTTCCTTCCTTCCTTCCTTCCTTCCTTCCTTCCTTCCTTCCTTCCTT
>NW_026594998.1:0-1116 GCF_907164565.1 Psammomys obesus | reverse complement strand
ACACACACACACACACACACACACACACACACACACACACACACACACACACACCCGCTTCAGTTTAGCTGATAGGCCTTGCATACATGCCTAGGAGTTCTTGGAAGGGCAGCTGGGCCAAAGTGAGAAAGTCCTGGGGCGGTGAATGCAGCACTGGGAACACCAACAGCTAGCGATAAGGGACTGTGCATCGGAGGCTGCCGGAGGCCGGATCTTAGGGATTCTCATGGACAGAGAGCGACTCTCTGCTGGGGAGCTGGCTCAGCGAGGAAGAGCACTGGCTGCCCCTCCAGAGGAATAGGTTCAATTTCCAGCACCCTCGTGGCAGCTCACAAGCTTTTGTGACTGTAGTTCCTGGGGATATGACACCCTCTTCTGGCCTCTGTGGGTACACACGCAGGGGAAACACCCACATACATGAAACACATTAAAAGAACATCTCTCACAGGTGATGGAAATAGTAATTACACTGATAATTTCACACATTTTGTCAATTGTCTCTCACTATACTTATCCCTAGACCCGTGATTTGTGATCAGGTAGCATGCATAATCTCCTTTACAAGTCTGCAATATTTATGAATAAATATGTTTTGAAAAATACATTAGAACATGATTATCTTAAGGTATCAAATAGACAGGTAAGAACTGCCTTATTTGGACTTAATTTAGTAAAAATTGGAAGTCCCAATTCCTTTTTTTTAGATGAAAGAATGGCAGAAAGCTCACCATTTACCTGATTTAAATTAGATTTTCCCATTTCAAACGTATGACACCCCAAACTATTCCTTAGCTCTTCTTGATTTCCCCCGCTATCATTGCGTGTGTATATAAGTGTATGTATGTGTGTATGAAGTGTGTGTGTGTATGCATGCACACGTGTGAATTTGTGTGTGTGTGTGTATCTGTGGAATGTGGCCCAGGCTGAACTCAAGCTTGCTACGTAGTCAAAGCTGACTTTAAACATATGACCCTCCTGCCTCTACTTCCTGAAAGCTAGAATTACAAGTCTCCTGTTTTAAGAGTGCGTGGGATTGATGCAAGACTTCACGCACACTCAGAAAGCACCCGAGACGCACTCCCAGTCCTCATTTGTCACATTTATTTTTCAGATTCG
>NW_026594997.1:0-1756 GCF_907164565.1 Psammomys obesus | reverse complement strand
CTAGAATTCAATGAAAATGAAGGCACAACATACCCAAATTTATGGGACACACTGAAAGCAGTGCTCAGGGGAAAATTTATAGCACTAAGTGCCTGCAAGAAGAAATTCGTAACAGCACATACAAATAACTTAATGGCCCAACTGAAAACCCTAGAAAAAAAAGAAGCAGATACACCCAAGAGGAGCAGAAGGCTGGAAATAATCAAACTCAGGGCTGAAATCAATCAATTAGAAATAAATAAAACTATTCAAAGAATCAATGAAACAAAAAGCTAGTTCTTTGAGAAAATCAACAAGATAGACAAACCCTTAGTCAAACTAACTAAAAAGCAGAGAGAATCTATCCAAATCAACAAAATCAGAGATGAAAAGGGTGACATAACTACAGACACAGAGGAAATTCAAACAATCATTAGGTCATACTACAAAAGCCTATATGCTACAAAATTTGAAAATCTAAATGAAATGGACAATTTTCTTGATAGATTCCATCTTCCAACATTAAGTCAAGATCAGGCAGAAAGACTGAACAGCCCTATATCCCCCAAGGAGATTGAAGCAGTCATTCACAGTCTCCCCTCCAAAAAAAGCCCTGGGCCAGATGGTTTCAGCGCGGAATTCTACAAGACCTTCAAAGAAGTGCTCACACCAATTCTCCTCAAACTATTCCACAAAATAGAAACAGAAGGTACATTACCAAACTCATTCTATGAAGCAACAGTCACCCTGATACCTAAACCACACAAAGACCCAACAAAAAAAGAGAACTTCAGACCTATTTCTCTTGTGAACATTGATGCAAAAATACTCAATAAAATACTTGCAAACCGAATCCAAGAACACATCAAAGATATCATCCACCACGACCAAGTAGGCTTCATCCCAGGCATGCAAGGATGGTTCAACATACGGAAATCCATCAATGTAATCCATCACATAAACAAACTGAAGGAGAAAAACCACATGATCATCTCCTTAGATGCTGAAAAAGCATTTGACAAAGTCCAACACCCATTCAGGTTTAAAGTCTTGGAGAGATCAGGAATACAAGGCACATATTTAAACATAGTAAAAGCAATATACAGCAAGCCTATAGCCAACATCAAACTCAATGGAGAGAAACTTAAATCAATCCCACTGAAATCAGGGACAAGACAAGGCTGCCCACTCTCTCCCTACCTCTTCAACATAGTACTTGAAGTCCTAGCCAGAGCAATAAGACAACTAAAGGAGATCAAGGGGATACAAATCGGAAAGGAAGAGGTCAAAGTGTCACTTTTCGCAGATGATATGATAGTATATATGAGCGACCCCAAAAATTCAACCAGAGAACTCATCCAGTTGATAAACACCTTCAGCAAATGGCAGGATACAAAATCAACTCAAAAAAATCAGAAGCCCTCCTGTATACCAAAGACAAAAGGGCCGAGAAAGAAATTAGGGAAACAACACCCTTCACTATAGCCACTAACCACATAAAGTACCTTGGGGTGACACTAACCAAGCAAGTGAAAGACCTCTTTGAGAAAAACTTCAAGTCTCTGAAGAAAGAAATTGAAGAAGATCTCAGAAGATGGAAAGATCTCCCGTGCTCATGGATTGGTAGGATTAACATTGTGAAAATGGCCATCCTGCCAAAAGCAATCT
This sequence comes from Psammomys obesus, assembly GCF_907164565.1. Lineage (NCBI taxonomy): Eukaryota > Metazoa > Chordata > Mammalia > Rodentia > Muridae > Psammomys > Psammomys obesus. Next base: position 109 of record NW_026594997.1, on the reverse strand, counting down.
ACAGATTCAATGCAATTCCCATCAAAATACCAACTCAATTCTTTACAGACCTTGAAAAAAAGATTCTCAGCTTCATATGGAGAAACAAAAAACCCAGAATCTCCAAAAC
>NW_026594996.1:3297-6333 GCF_907164565.1 Psammomys obesus | reverse complement strand
ATTCTCAGCTTCATATGGAGAAACAAAAAACCCAGAATCTCCAAAACGATCCTGTACAACAACAGATCATCTGGAGGTATCTCCATTCCCGATCTCAAGCTGTACTACAGGGCAACAGTAATAAAAACTGCATGGTATTGGCATAGAAACAGAAAGGAGGATCAATGGAATCGCATAGAAGACCCAGAAATAAACCCACACACCTATGAATTCTCAATATTTGACAAAGAAGCCAAATCCATTCAATGGAAAAAAGACAGCATCTTCAACAAATGGTGCTGGACCAACTGGATGTCTACATGCAGAAAAATGAAAATAGATCCATATCTATCACCCTGCACAAAACTAAAGTCCAAGTGGATCAAGGACCTCAACATAAAACCAGATACTCTAAATCAGCTGGAAAAAAAGTGGGAAACAGCCTAGAATTCATTGGCACAGGAGACAACTTCCTGAACAGAACACCAACAGCACAGGCTCTAAGAGCAACAATCAATAAATGGGACCTCATGAAACTGAAAAGCTTCTGTAAAGCAAAAGACACTGTCATCAAAACAAATAGACAGCCTACAGATTGGGAAAGAATCTTCACCAACCCTTTATCTGACAGAGGGCTAATATCAAGTATATATAAAGAACTAAAGAAGCAGAAAAGCAACAAACCAAGTAATCTACTTAAAAAATGGGGAACAGAGCTAAACAGAGAATTCTCGAAAGAGGAACGTCGAATGGCAGAGAAACACTTAAAGAAATGCTCAACCTCATTAGCCATTAGGGAAATGCAAATCAAAACGACCCTGAGATATCACCTTACACCCATCAGAATGGCCAAGATGAAAAACTCAAGTGATAGCACATGCTGGAGAGGTTGTGGAGAAAAGGGAACCCTCCTCCATTGCTGGTGGGAATGTAAACTGGTTCAACCACTCTGGAAGTCAATCTGGCGCTTTCTCAGACAACTAGGAGTAGTGCTACCTCAAGACCCAGCTATACCACTCCTAGGTATATACCCAAAATTTGCTCAAGTACACAACAAGGACATTTGTTCAACCATGTTCATAGCAGCTTTCTTTGTAATAGCCAGAACTTGGAAACAACCCAGATGTCCATCAACGGAGGAATGGATACAGAAACTGTGGTATTTTTACACAATGGAATACTACTCAGCAATCAAAAAGGAAGAAATCATGAAATTTGCAGGCAAGTGGTGGGATCTAGAAATGATCATTCTGAGTGAAGTATCCCAGAAGGAGAAAGACAAACTTGGTATATACTCGCTTATATAGACCTACAAGACATGATAAACATAATGAAATCTACACACCTAAAGAAGATAATCAAGAAAGTGGACACAGGCGAAGGTGATTAATCCTCATTTAGAAAGACAAATGGGATGTGCATTGAACTTATGACAGGAGTCTATCACAAAAGGCATCTGAAAGACTCTACCTAGCAGTGTTTCAAAGCAGACACTAAGACTCATAACCAAACCCTCGGCAGAGTGCAGGGAATCATATGAAAGAAGGGAAGTTAGTATGATATGGAAAGGATAGGAGCTCCACAAGGACCAAATATATCTGGGCACAGGGTCTTTTCTGAGACTGACACTCAACCAAGGACCATCTATGGATATAACCTAGAACTTCTGCTCGGATGTGGCCTGTGGTAGCTCAGTAACCAAGTAGTTTTCCAAAGTAAGGGGAACACGGACTATTTCTAATAGGATCTCAAGGGCAGGCTGTTTGACCCCCACCCCAGGGGAGGAGCAGTCTGTTAGGCCACAGAGGAGGACTTTGCAGCCAGCCCTGAAGATACCTGATAAAACAGGGTCAGATGAAAGGGGAGGAGGTCCTCCCCTATCAGGGGACTTGGAAAGGGGCAGGGAGGAGACCAGGGAGGGAGTGTGGGGTTGGGGAGGGAATGAGGGAGCGGGATACAGCTGGGACACAGAGTTAACAAAATGTAACTAAAAAGAAAAATAAAATAAAAATAAAAAAAAGAAAACAAGGTTCTATAAAAAAAAAAAATCTACTGCATTCTAGGTTCCATTCAATAACTATTTTGTTTAGAATCTTAAAAGAGTTCACATGCATATCTCTCATTTCACTCAAAATGCAAACTACCAACAAGAAGACATTCAACGAGTCATCCAGGATCAATTAATACTTATAAAATATTTTAACCGACACTTGAGGGGAGCCAAGATGGCGGCACCAGGAGAACACCATGTCTGAGAAGCAGGACAACACACTCCGAGCAGCGACCAGGAGACTGAACTCTGGCCCCTAAAACAACAGCTATAGTGTTTCCCAGGTGAGGGGAGGCTCCCACGGCGTGGGAAGCGGTCGGGTCCACTCTCGGCTGCCCAACCAGAACCCGGAAGAGAACCCGGAAGAGAACCCGGCTAACACGGGCTTTGGGTCTCCAGGCTGGTGCTGCAAGCCTGCTTGTCCCGATCAGTTTCCCAAGCTGATTGGTGGGCACATGGGTGCCTAAGGCTGGAAGTCCCAGTCGCAAAAAAAACCCAACGGGGAAGGAAAGTTGCCAGACTGGTCACTGATCACCCAGTCTTTCCCTGGAAGGTCTCTCCGACCTCGGCGGGTACCTGCCGCCATCACAATTGAGCTCCTGCTGTGCACGGATCTCAGCTGCGCGCCCAGCTCAAAATCCCTACTCCCTCTTCGGAGGAGGCAGGAGGCATCCAGCAGAATCTGCCACAGACCACATTGTCTGCACCCCAACCCGAGATCGGGGCAGAGAAAACCCAATCCTTTCGGGCACTCCCCCAAACGCCGCCATAACCCTGCCGCAGCGGAGCAGAAGGATAAAGAGGCGCACAGCGGCTTCACAGTGCCGGAACTCCAGTGCTACCTGCCGCTCCTAGCAAACAAACTATAGCTCAGGATCTGGGACTGTGGTCATACTACACATCCTGAGATTATCCTGGATCCAGCGCAATAAGGTCTAGCAGCAAGTTCTATCACCAGCGCCCCATCCTCTCCCCCCCCCCCCCCCCCCCCCCCCCCCCCCCCCCCC
>NW_026594996.1:0-3197 GCF_907164565.1 Psammomys obesus | reverse complement strand
CCCGCCCCCCCCCCCCCCCCCCCCCCCGCAGAGAAACGCCACCAGCTCAGGATTGGACTGAGAAGCCCCAACCCCTGCAGGCACTCCCCTGAGAGCACCTCCGTAAGCTTGACCTAGCAGAGGAGAAGGTCAGAGGGGAAGGACAGAGAGGCAGCCTGCCAAGGACACAGCACCCTCTCTCCAGCAGCCCCTAGCAGAGAAACCCAAGCTCTGGATCTGAAGTCACGCAACCCTACCCGGTACTCTCTTGGGATCAGCAAACATAGATTCTACTGCTAGGCTGCTTCTGGCAGAGAGATCTGGGCCCGGGATCTGGGATTGAGTACACTCACCCTAACTCTTTCCCGCGCCACCCAGGGACCAGTCAACATAACCCCTCCTGGCAGAGAGAAAGGACAAAGAGGCAGCACACAGGAAAGGCGGACACCGAGTTCTGCAGCCACAGTGTCACAGAGCTGACTGATAGCCTACCCGTGCACTTCCGCAGCAGGACCAAAACAGAGAGTAGTGAGCAAGGGGAACTTCTGTACATTCCAACTGGTCCTGCAAGAGAGTGAGTGAGCCTTCTAGGGAGAGATTGCCCCAGACCCAGGGCCTCTCCACAGAAGCAACCAGACGAGATCCCTGGCACCCACACTCCTAGTGTGGGCATCAGAGGGATTCTTGGGATAGCGACCCCAACAGTGAAGCCTCTGCCTTGTGGGTCCACCAAGGTAATCCAGGCAAACAATCCCTGGATCTCAGTCAGAACTGCGTAATAGTGGCTTGCAGGCCACTGCAATAGTCAGAGAATCTGCGCATGCACACTGCGCCTGCTAAAAGCGCATGCAAATAGTGCCAGCGTCACATTCTTTACTTAGGCAAAACTGAAAACAAAGTACACACTCCCAAAGCAGTGAACCTCTCTCATCTTCCTGAAAAAACAGTCCAGAAAACAGAAAGAGAGGATCATAGCCCAAACTACAATCTCGAGGAACAACCAGTGAGGATTATAAATAACCAGATGGCTAGAGGCAGACATAAGAACACTCCCAACAAAAATCAGGACTCAATGACCTCACCAGCAACCCCACAAAACAATGGACACTTCAATTCACTAGATATACAAGAAAACGACCTCAAAACTATGTTTCTCCAGCTATTAGAGGCCCATAGAGATGAAATGAACAAAGCCCTCAGAGAAATAACCAAAGAAATCGAGACTAACCAAGAGGAAACAAATCGTGCTCTCAGAGAAATGACCACAAAAATTGAGGCAAACAGAGAAGAAATGCACAAAGCTCTCAAAGAAATGTCCACACAAATGAAGGCAAATAAAGAAGAAATAAACAAAGCTCTCATAGAAATACAGGCAATTATACCCAAAGAAGTAGAGGCACAATTAGTGATACATAGAGAGGAAACGGACAAAAAAATAGAAGCAATCATTGAAAAGCAGGAGTTCACATTCAAACAGATGAAGGAAATGGTGCAAGACATGAAAACAGAATTAGAATCAATAAAGAAAACACAAATAGAGAAAAACCAGGAGCTGGAGAACATAGAGAAAAGATCAGGCACTACAAAGGTAAGCATCACCAACAGAATACAAGAGATGGAAGAAAGAATCTCAGGAGCCGAAGATACACTTGCGGAAATTGACACATCTCTCAAAGAAAAAATAAAATCAGAAAATTTCCAAACACAAAACATCCAAGAAATCAAGGACACCATGAAAAGACAAAACCTAAGAATAATAGGAGTAGAAGAAAAAGAAGACATCAGGCTCAAAGGTCCAGAAAATATTTTCAAGAAAATTATAGAAGAAAACTTTCCCAACTTAAAGAAGGAGATGGCCATAAACATACAAGAGGCCTACAGAACACCAAGTAGACTAGACCAGAAAAGAAATTCTTCACGTCACATTATAGTCAAAACACTGAACCTACAAAACAAAGAAAAAATTCTAAAAGCAGCAAGGGAAAAAGGCCAAGGAACATATGAAGGTAGACCTATCAGAATCACACCAGATTTCTCAACAGAAACTATGAAAGCCAGAAGGGCCTGGAAAGAAATCATACAGTCCTTAAGGGACCACAGATTCCAACACAGACTACTATACCCAGCAAAACTTTCAATCAACATAGATGGAGAATTCAAGATATTCCAAGACAAAACCAAATTTAAACAATATCTACATAGTAACCCAGCTCTACAGAAGTTACTAGAAGGGAAACTCCAAACCAAAGAAAACAACTACATCGAAGGAAACAGAGGAAATAGATAACCACACACACACACACACAAAAAAGAAGACAAGCAATGAAACTCAGTGACACCACCAACACCACATCTAAAGTAAGTAACAATTGTTGGTCACTAGTTTCTATCAACATCAACGGACTCAACTCCCCAATTAAAAGACACAGACTAACAGAATGGTTGCGGAAACAGGATCCATCATTCTGTTGCATCCAAGAAACACACCTATGCAGCAAAGATAAACACTACCTCAGAGTAAAGGGCTGGAAAACTGTCTTTCAAGCAAATGGTTCCAGAAAACAAGCGGGAGTAGCCATCCTAATATCTAATAAAATAGACTTTCAACCCAAGTTAATCAAAAAAGATAAGGATGGCCACTATATTCTCATCAAAGGAAAAATCCACCAAGAGGACATCACAATTTTGAATATCTATGCCCCAAATACAAGAGCACCTACATTCGTAAATGAAACAATATTAAAGCTTAAATCACACATTGATCCTAAAACCCTAATAGTGGGAGACTTCAACACTCCACTCTCACCAAGGGACAGATCAACTAAACAGAAAACAAATAGAGAAATAAAAACACTTACAGAGACCCTAAATCAAATGGACCTAATAGATGTCTACAGATCTTTTCATCCAAACTCAAAAGAGTACACCTTCTTTTCAGCACCACATGGAACGTTCTCCAAAATAGAGCATATAGTTGGTCATAAAGAAAGCCTCAACAGATACAAAAAGATTGAAATAATCCCTTGTATTCTATCTGACCACCATGGACTTAAGCTGGACATCAACAACAACAGAAATAACAAACTGCCTACACGTACATGGAAACTGAACAACCTGTTACTCAATGACATCTGGGTTAAGGAAGAAATAAAGAAAGAAATTAAAGACTTCCTAGAATTCAATGAAAATGAAGGCACAACATACCCAAATTTATGGGA
>NW_026594995.1:0-1128 GCF_907164565.1 Psammomys obesus | reverse complement strand
CGAAGCACTATGAATGAGGACTTGGAGAAAATGTCCTTCTATCAAAAAATTCCCCTGCTTCCTTTGTGTTTTGGTTGTGGCCAAGCATGTGGTTGACTTTTCTTCTTGAACTGAGAGATTTGCTTAAGAAGTTCTTTGTCTACCACGTCTCCAGAACCTTGCACAACCTTGCAAAACAGACACTCAATACACACTGACTGGGTGAACCAGGGACAGCTTGGAGGTACTAGATAATATAACCATTCTCATGGCAAGTGGTCTTGGGTCCAGGCACAGTACCAAATGTTTTGTTGTTGTTTTTGATGTTTTTTTTTTTCCTCTAATGTTTCATATTCATTAAACCCCAGGCAGCAGTGTGACTTCTGAGGCACCAAAACCATGGCAAAGACCTACAGTTCCTAGATGGGTCACGTTCAAGAGGCTCTGATGGAGCTGTGAGAGGTGCTCTAGAAGATGACACTGGGCCTAAAGAAAACACAGATAGCAAAGGATTGTAAAGCTTGAATAGGACCTGGGAGAGGACATAGCGAGGATGTGACAGGAGTTACACCGCGGACTCATATATTCCTGGAGTCAGTGTGGCTGGGTGGGATGGCTGACAGGCCCTGGGAGAGCCTGGGGAGCTCCCTTTTCTCCTGTGTTCTGAAGTCCTGATCTGAGAATTTGATTGCTTTCTTTAGCAGATTCTTCAGAGCACATTAAACTTGACCCCAGAATCCAGTGCCCATCCCAGCCCTTCCCTTAGTGAGCTCTGAAGCCTGTTGAAGATCTGGCTGGGACTGAAGCTCAGAAACACAACCCACATGTAAGGTTCAAGTCAAGCCAACAGGTCTAGATGATGCTGAGTCTCATGGTCAGGGCTCCTCAACCCCATTGCTTTGACACAACCCCCTTCCTACTTTGTCCCTGAGGCAGACCAACGGTTTCAGTGATGGACAGCATTGGCTATATATATGTGCTTGGAGCATGGGCTTAGTACAGTTTGTGTACATGCACACACACATGGAAGAGGGCATTCTTCACTACCCACACTTACCTAGACCAACTCAGAAAGTCAGCACCCAGTCTCACTACACCACTACGAAGCACTATGAATGAGGACTTGGAGAAAATGTCCTTCTATCAAAA
>NW_026594994.1:0-7234 GCF_907164565.1 Psammomys obesus | reverse complement strand
CCAGCAGCCCATGGGCCCTCTTAAAGGGTCAGGCATCCATGTGAGGCCCCAGGGAAACCGGAAAAGCCCTGGAATGTTCCCATCTCCTCCGGAACAAAACTGTGATCTTAAGGGGTTGCAGAGATGGCTCAGTGGTTAGCACTCGCTGCTCTGCCGGGTGCCGAGTTTGAATCTCAGCACTTATGGGCACATGCCCTCACGTAGGCAGACAGACAGATACGAACACACACCCACACATAGCTGAAAGTAATGAATACATGTGAAAGCTGCTGACTTCCTGGAATGCCCACAGGCTCCCTGTGACGTGGCTCTCCTACCTCTTCATGGCGGCTCCCCCCTCGGTTGCTGTGAGGAAGGTACACCCCTCAGGCTAGGGACAGCACACAGTGTCAGGGAGGGAAAGGAGGACGGAGGACATTCCAGGGCGATACAAGTGCTCAGATGGAGGCGGGGGGGGGGGGGATGGTGGCCCGTTATTGATGAAGGACCAAGGGACGCGCCATCTTTGGCTTCCTGTCTGCCCTGTGGGCACTGGGGACTAGAAATGGGTAGCAGAGCTGGGGGAGCCGGGCGCGAGGCCCTTCTCAGGGCCTTTGTACACGTTTTCCTCCTCCCATGTCTGACATCGTGTTCTCCTTCTTCCAACTGTCAGGAGACACTTGATGACAGGCAGAGCGTTGACCTTGAAATCAGGAGGTGCCCAGCGCTGTTCTCCATCCTTACCTGAGCAGGCCGGGAAGCCCAGCAGAGAGAGGAGCAGGAAGCCCTGGATGGGGCAGGCTCCCATGGCTCCCATGGCTTCTCTGAGGTGGGGAGAGCTGACCAGGCCCTGGAAGAACTGGTGGAGAACAGGATACAGTTCAAGCAGACAGCCAGGGAGGAACCTTGTCCTCCAGCCAGTGCCCACTTTAGGGTCCATAGGACCGTGGGGCCAGCCTGCCCTGCGGTACCTGAGGTTTCAGCAGGCTTACTGTGCTCGGGGCCTCTGCCAGAACCCAGCAGCCCTGTTCCTGCAGCCTCTACTGCAGGAGAACGGGCCTGGGCCCGCGCCTTGAGCCCCAGGACCTCAGGTCCCAAGAAGAACCTGCTCAGGGCACCAGCGTCTCAGGCCTCAGGCCCAGCCCCACCAGCTCGAGTCCTGAGCTCCCTGGTTGTCTACCCTAGGGATGGGGCATTTGAGTTCCACTGTCAGCCCCAGCTCCCAGGAGCCCGGATTCTGGTCACCCCGCCTCCTCCCTCAGCTGAAGGGTCTAGCATCAGCCCTGTGCAAAGCCAGCCTCCTCCTCCACTCATGGAGGCCTCAGACGCTTCCCTTGGCTTTGGAGTCCAGCACCGAGCCTCCTCAGAGACCCCGGGATCAACAGCTTCCTCAGAGCACTGTCTCCTCCGTCAGGGCAGCGTGTCAGGGCCCAGCTCTCCCTCAGACCAGGACTCCAGTCCCTGTCCATCTGGTCCTCCCGGGACAGGAGCCCAGCGCAGCCTCCTCCCTGGCACTCAGGCCTCCCGAGGCCGCTCCCCTGCTCCTCCTCACTGGCTTCTCTGCTCGGGCCCGGGCTGGTCCCTGGCTGCTCCTCTCCTTGGAAGCGGCAGAAGCCTTCCTGGCTTCAGAACGTCGGCAGAACCTCGGGCTGGGAAGGCACCCAGACGTGCTGTGTCACAACCGAATGTGGCAGGGCAGAAGAGGCGGTAGGGAGTTGGCGGAGGGTAACTGCGCCAGGCCTCACTGGATAGTCCGGAGGATGGCGGCGTCCCATTGGTCCCCCGCGGAGCCAGCCAGTCACGCCCTCCCCGCCAGGCACAGCTGTGCAGACAGCGAGTGCTGGGCAGTGGGCAGTGGGCAGTGGCGGTTGCCGGGAGGCCATCCTCAGCTGCCGTCAGGAGGTGTGTGCAGGTTTCGTGAGGGACACCGTGTTCCTGCGCTCCAGGTGCTTCTCTGAGGGTGAGCAGGCGGCGGGGGCCAGACAGCAAGGCTGACGTCACTGGGAACATGACCACTCAGATAGGCACAGATGCCAACTCTGTCCTGAAGTGTCATTTCCTGTGCTGTGGGCTGACAGGGGACAGTCTGGGAACCCAGCGTTCTCCTTCTACCACTCGGTCCCAGGGATCAAACTCAGGGTGTCAGGCTTGGCCATGTTAGGGACAAGCAAATGAAACATATTTTAAGTAATACAGTTTAGTTTTCAGACTCCATTTAATCACAGGGAGAAACTAAGCTCAAGGTCCCAGGGACCTGTCTGAGTCCAGACATCCCAGGACAGCTTGTGAGGAGACACCTGTCCGAGTCCAGCCATGACGACAGCTTCTCCATCTTGCTGGCAGGGCAAACAAGTTCATGCCCCCAGTCCCGGAACCTCCTCCTATCCTGACTGATGGGAACTCACCTGCTCAGTCCCTGTGTCAAAATATGAATGCCCCCCTCACTCTATGGCTTCACCCTTTGTTTTCAATTATTTATTTATATATTTTATATGCGTGAATGCTCTCTTTGTCTGCATGTGCGCCTGCACGCCAGCAGAGGGCGCCAGATCTCTTTAAGATGGCTGTGAGCCACCGTGTGGGTGTGTGGAATTGAACTCAGGACCTCTGGAAGAGCAGTCAGTGCTCTTAACCGCTGAGCCGTGCCTCCAGGGTGACGGGTCAGCTCCTGAGTCTGTTCTCCAGCCCTGACCCACCAGCAGAGGCTTGATTACAGTCGCTGTCATCTGCGTGGAGCTGGTGTTTGACGTAGGTTGGATCTCAGCAGAACACAGAGCAGCGGCAGCTGTTTTCACCCTAGTCACCTCCTGCCTCTTTTGTTAAAAATAGTAACATGTTGATTGCATGCAAAGTAGTTGCTTTGTAAGCTGCTTCCACTCGGCAGCCCCTGTGTGAGACCGACTTTAGTCTCAGCCCAACCGGGGCCTCTGCTGTGGCCTTTAGCATCAGAAGCCACTTTGCCTCCAAGTCTCCATTTTGATCATAAGGGGAAACTAAGTTCAACTTCCCACGCCTGACACAAGGGTACAATTCAGTGGTTCAGTACTCGCTGCTTAGAACAGAACAGCCGGGGCTGGGCGCCATTCTGCTGGGGTTAGAGGTCACACATCCTGCCAGGAGCTCCCGCCCCTTCATCCCAGCCAAGCGGCTCGGAGCTTTGTCTGGCCACCGAGACACAAGGCGGCACGCTGGGAGCAAAATCGGCGGTTTAGCTGGTCAGAATGGTGCAGTCCCCTCGCCGCCCACACTGTGGGCGTCTCTGGTGAGATCTGGTGCCCTCTGCTGGCGTGCAGGCACGCACACGGAACGCTGTGTAAATACTAAATCAGTACATCTTGAACAAAAGCAAGGATGCACCTGCCTTTGAGCAGACGTGTGTCGCGTCTGGCCCCTGAGTCCAGATCACGGCCCTGACCAGGCAGTTCTGTTCAGTGTTCATCAACTCCCACACCGAGTCCGGAGCGTCGGTGTGCGGCTTCCTGAACCCTTCCCAGGAGCTCTGGCTGGGGACAGCTCTCAGCCCCCGGCTCCCGGCCCCCATCTCCCGGCCCCCGGCCCCCAGCACGCTCCTCACGTACCTTATGTCCCCAGCAGCGAGCACCAGCCCGGCTGAAAGCGGCCGTGGGCTCCTGTCGCTCTGACCCCGAGTCCCGGGACCGAGTTCCCTGCGAGTCCCGTTTGTGCAGCTCGGGAGCCGTTTGTGTGAAAATCCGCTGAGGGAGGACACCCTGGTTCTGACTCTGTGACCATGCTCCCCCACCCCAGTCCTCCGAGAGGGGCAGGACCGTGGACAGCACAGCCCGCCTGGTGCGGCCAGCGTGGGCAGCGGCCATCCATGCCCCCCCAGGCTCACAGATGCGCCCGCTCCTCCCGCAGAGGAGGGGCGCCGACACTGGGGGTCCTGGTGTAACACGTGTGAGCAGGCGTGGCCAGAGAGTGAGCACTGGGTGAAGTCAGCAAGGAAGGAGTTTGTGAAGCTCGTGTGTAAAATCCATCTAGAATCTGAAAGGACTCCACTCCGGGCCGCGGCCTCCCTCACGCTGTGGAGGTTGACACAGTCGGTCAAGGTGTGCTTTTGTCACCACCTCATGGCTGTGGTTTGCTAGCGCTGTGTGCCGTGATGGAGACATCCCGTTTCCGGATGGATCACTGTCGTGCAGCCCACGCAAAAGGTGCCGGAGCCAAGGCCGCAGCCTTGAGGGGCCCAGGACCGTTAGGGACCCCGTGACACCCCTCCCCTCCAGAGTGTGCCCTGGTCTGCGTGTTGGCACCGGGCCTTCTGTTACTGATCTTCACCGCGTTTCTTGAGATAGAGTCTGTCCAGAGCTCTCCAGGTCTGCCTCGTCCCCTAGAGCTGGGGCTGGAATATTATTGCCACCGCAACATATCTGGTATAAAGGAGAGAAAGGGGGAGAGGGCAGTGAGAGGGCAGGGAAGGAGAAGGAGGATGCTTATGACACACAGAGAGAGACAGAGAGAGGTCCAGCAATCAAAGCCCCTCTGGCTCACCTGATTAACACTCCCAGTCAGAATTAAACACCTCATCCTACCACGGGTTTCCCCTGGACCTTTATAAACCATCTTCCCACGGGCCACGTCTGTCTTGTCTCCATCCAGAGGCTGTCCTTCATCCCCTCCTGGACAAATGCCCCTTTGCCCTCTCCTTTGTTCCGTTCTTTCTTTTGTTTGTTTGTTTTGTTTCTTGAGACAGGGTTTCCCTGTGCAGCTCTAACTGTCCTGGACTCAGTCTGTAGACCAGGCTGGCCTCGAACTCAGTGCTCTGCCTGCCTCAGCCTCCCCAGCCCCCACCCCCAAGTGCTGGGATCACAGGCGCGCACCACCACTCATCATTATGTGGTCCAGGGGATTGAAGCAGCATGTCACGCACGCGTGGCCAGCCCTCTACAGATGGGGCGTTCCCCCCCAGCCGCCGGAGGCCACTGGAGGCCACTGGAGGCCACTGGAGGCCATTAGAGGCCATTAGAAGCTGTTGGAAATGGTCTTTCTCTGAAGAACTTGCCCAATGATATTTTTTGGGGGAGAGGGAGTGTTTGTTTGTGTGTTTGTTTGTTTGTTTTGAGGCACAGTTTCTCTGTGTAGCCCTGGCTGTCCTGGACTGGCTGTGTAGACCAGGCTGGCCTTGAACTCACAGATCCTCCTGCCTCTGCCTCCCGAGCACTGGCATCACAGGCGTGCACCACCGTGCCATTGCTTTTCATTTTCATTCTCCCGGAGCCCAGGCTGGCTCCAAACTGGACATCGACCAAGGACGACCTTGAAGTTCTGAGCCCCAGGAGCATTTCCTAGAGCGTCCTGCCGGCTTGGGGTCTCCCCTGCACGAGGACTTGCTCACCAGCACAGCACGCGGCGTGAGCAGCCTTGTGTTTGGGGCATTGTGTGGCGAGGCAAAGGCCGTGGAAACGTGGAGGTTCCCCAGGCCCTCCCTGCTGGTGGCAGCGTGGGCCGGGCCGAGGGCAGCAAGCTGGGAGTCCCAGTGGCTGGGACTTCATCACCGCGGCCCGACCAGTGACCGTGCCCAGGGCAACCACTCAGGTTGGCCGGTTTCTCTGGGCAATTCTAGAAAGCCAGCACAGGCCAACAGGAGCAATGCAAGGACGTCTGTGCGGAGACACTGGGGGCTCCTGGGAACCCCACCCCTGTCACTGTAGTCCCTGAGAGGAGCTCTGTACCGCTGGAGAGGATTAAGATGGGCTTGGAGCTTGCGCATGTGAAAAGCCGAGTGTAGGGTGTGCTCCTCATCCTGTGAGGAGTCTCAGCTGAGTCCCCTCAGGCGCCGAGCCTTCCCCGAAGGGATGAGCCCACACCCTCAAACCACAAGGGAGGAGCCCCGTCACGGTGGATGATCTCCTGGGGGGGCGACGCTTCCTGTGGCCCCAGATTCACTCTCCCTCCCACTTCCTGTGGGAGGTCACACCAGCAGCACACGGGGGCCTCAACAAGGAGGACCCCCTTCCCTCTCACGGAGTGGGCAGGGTAGGCTTCAGCCTGGAATGAAGAGTGCCTACAATGCCTGTCTTTGTGTGTGTGTACCAGTGTGTGTGTGTATGTTTGAGTGTGGGTGTGTGTCTGAATGTGAGCGTGTGAGTATGTGTGCGTGTGTTTGTGTGCTGTGAGTGAGTGCGGGAGTGGGCTGTGTGTGCTCTGGTCCTCACCTTTTCAAGCCTACAATGGCGGCTCCCACCTTTCCTGAAGGCCCTTAGAAACTGAGCCACGCCTTTTCTCGGCCCATCTCCCCTCCCACGTCAACTCTGTGTCATGCACAGCCTCTCACCCAGCTGCTCCATGAGGCAGAGTCCGTTGCTGTGGCCCTGGCTGGCAGGAAGAAACTGAGGGACATAACCTCCTGCCTCCCAGGGCACATCGAGGCCCAGTGCTCCAGGCTTGGGTGGGAGAAAGATGGGAGGCCCTGGCAGCGAGGCTTTCAGGGAGTGCACAGAGAGCCCCATCCCCTCACAGAGAGCCCCATCCCCTCACAGAGACCCCATCTTCTCACAGAGACCCCCATCTCTCACAAAGATCCCCATCTCTCACAGAGGGAGCACACAGAGAGCCCCATCCCCTCACAGAGACCCCCATTTCCTCACAGAGAGCCCCATCCCCTCACAGAAAGCCCCATCCCCTCACAGAGACTCCCATCTCTCAGAGAGGGAGCACACAGAGAGCCCCATCTCTCACAGAGAGCCCCATCCCCTCACAGAGAGCCCCATCTCTCACAGAGGGAGCATAGAGATAGCCCCATCTCTCACAGAGGGAGCATAGAGAGGGCCTCATCCCCTCACAGAGACCCCCATCTCCTCACAGAGACCCCCATACCCTCACAGAGGGAGCACACAGAGTCCCATCTCCTCATAGAGAGCCCCATCTCTCACAGAGGGAGCATAGAGAGAACCCCATACCCTCACAGAGACCCCCATCCCCTCACAGAGACCCCCATCCCCTCACAAAGACCCCCATTCCCTCACAGAGAGCCCCATCTCCTCACAGAGACCCTCATCCCCTCACAGACAGCCCCATCTCCTCACAGAGAGCCCCATCCCCTCACAGAGACCCCTCACAGACAGCCCCATCTCCTCACAGAGAGTCCCATCCCCTCACAGACAGCCCCATCTCCTCACAGAGGGAGCACACAGAGCCCCATCTCCTCACGGAGAGTCCCATCTCCTCGCAGAGGGAGACTACAGAGAGCTCCATCCCCTCACAGAGAGCCCCATCCCCTCACAGAGAGCCCCATCCC
>NW_026594993.1:0-2856 GCF_907164565.1 Psammomys obesus | reverse complement strand
CTCCCACAGAGAACCCTGTATTTGGAGAAACAGCAGCGGCTTTATTATCCCATGTGTGGCTCTGTGAGGCTGTCCTCTCTGGAGCAGGCTGAGTGCAGAGGCTCCTGTATCTAAACATGGAGGCACAGGTGTGTGGGCGAGGGATGGGGGCACCTGGGCAGCAAGGGGTGACAGTGCCAGCCTGAGGTTCAGGTTGTGACATCAGGGGAGGGTGGGCATGGGAGGCCAGCCAGGATTAGGGAGGGCAGGAAAATGGGTTCAGCCGGGAGGGCAAAGCCCTCCAGACAAAGGGCTAAGAAGAGCCCCAGCCCTAACAGCCATGCCAGGGAAGAGGCCGAAGAGGTCGAGGCACCTCCTTTGGACTCTCCTTTGGCACCTCCAGTGGCATCTTCATCCTCAGAGATTTCCTCTGCAGAGAAGATCCCGAACGCTTTGGAGTTGCCCAGTAAGGATTTAGTGGGTGAGGCCATGCACCCCTGAATGCTCACTCCGGAAGACAGTCCACCTGGAAGGGGAGATCAGCCAGGGGCAGCCCAGGTCAGCAGAGCTGGGAAACTCAGCCCCATTCTCCTTCCTCAGAGAGTGAGTCATACTTCTGCCTTCCATCCAACTCCCTCCATCCAGGACTCCAGGGCCAGACTCCTCCATGGACTCAAGGCTGAAGAACCCAGGGGTCCAGGCCAGCCTCCTCCCTCAGACCAGGGGTCCAGGCCAGCCTCCTCCCTCAGACCAGGGGTCCAGGCCCAGCTCTTCTCTCAGACTCAGGGGTCCAGGCTCAGCCTCCTCCCTCAGACCAGGGGTCAGGCCAGCCTCTTCCCTCAGACCCAGGGGTCCAGGCCAGCCTCCTCCCTCAGACCAGGAGTCCAGGCCCAGCCTCCTCCCTCAGACCCGAGGTCCAGCCGCTGCAGTCCAACCATCTACACTCACCTCCCTGGAGACCAATGGCACCTTTGTAACAGTGAGTGGCACCCTGAGGGCAGGTGACAACTCTGGTGTTCTGAGGGCAGGACCCAAATAACTGCACACAGGCAGGACACTGCAGGCTTCCCGGGGCAGGAGCGGCTGGGGACAGGGAAAGGCAGGATGCAATGCAAGCTCTCGGCTACAGCCACCTGCTCACCTCCCAAGTGTCTGGGTCCCTCCCTGTCCCCGACCCATACCTGGCCGAGGGAGGGAGCTGAGCAGGATGCTGCTGTTGCTGGCTGCATTGCACAGCGGGGAGGAGCAGAAGTGGAAATAGGAAGCTATCAGCATTCCAGGGTGCTGGGAGTGCAGGGACACTCCAGGGCTGGGCTGGGCCACCGGCCTGCTGCAGCCTTTGCTCCCTATTAGGACAGAACCTTGTCCTGGGGGAACAAGAGTGAAAGCCAGGCTCAGAAGAAGAGGGCAAGAACATAGAGCCCAGTTCTGGGGTCCCTCCCAGTCACGGGGAACCCAGTCCGCAGTGACAATAACACACACGCTGTGCTGACTCTGACAAAGACTGGCTCCCTCTGCCCTGCTCCTGGCAGACCTCATGGTTAGGCCCCTGCACACAGTCTCGCCTGAGCCCCTGGCACGCTGCAGCCTCACTGTTCACCATCCCTCCTCCCTGCTGGCTCCTCCACACTCTGCCCTTCACACCCACACTTGGCTCTCTGTGGGCGGTTTCTGTCTCCTTTCCCACCTCCCTGCAGAGCTGCAAAGGGACACAGAGGCTTCACAGAGTCCCATTCAGGCCTGCAGCATCCTTCCCCCTTCCTTCTTCCTTCCTTCTTTCTTCCTTCCTTCCTCCCTCCCTCCCTTCCTCCCTCCCTCCCTTTCTTCCTCCCTCCCTCCCTCCCTCCTTCCTTCCCTCCCTCCCTCCCTCTTCCCTCCATCTTCCTGGGCCCTGACTCTCCTCTAGCCCAGGCTGCTCTTGAACTCTGTCTACGGCTGCATGTGACGGTGACTGTCCCCACCCCCAGCCTCATGTTGGCTTTGCAGACACACCTCTCCATACCCAGTCCATGTGGTACTAGGGACCGAGCCTGGCGCTGTCCCTAATTAGCAAGGGGCAACCTTCTCTACCCTCACCGCAGGTCAGCAGGGCAGAGCACAGCGAGAGATGCTGGCCACGAGGGAGCTGGGGAGAAGTGCAGAACACAGACTCCAGGGCAGGGCTGGGCAGGCGAGTGCCCTCCAGCTCAGAACGCACCTACGTCTATGAGCAGGAGCGTCTCCTGACACAGCTCCCCAGGTGCGCTCTGTATGGTCCCAAATGACTTCCACTCAATGGGTGTCTTCGAGAAGCCACTGCCTGATTTCAACATGACTCCCTTGTGACAGGTCAGCGTGTCTGCGGAGAGGAGAACCAGGCTGGGGAGAGTCAGGGGCCACCATGGCTGCCCCTGCAGCTTCCGGGCAAGGGAGGCCATGGCCTGCTGAATCACACGCCCCGGGCCCTGGCTGGGACGTCCTGGTTTGCATGTGGGAGGGATGAAGGCCTCGAAGCCTCCAGGCAGTGCCACCCTTCTTGGTGACCCACAGGGCGGCAAAGTGGCAGAGCTGCGCTCTCCCGGCTCCACCTGCTCCCAGGCCCACCCCACCTTGCTCACAGGTTTGCCCACCTTCCCCAGATGCACAAGCTGCAGAGCTGCCCCCAAGCCCCTTCATCCCTTCTCTCCAGGCCCTGGTGCAGTCCCGGGGAAACCCCGTGGCTTACGCTGCACCGTCTCTGCAGAACCTGAGCACCTGGCCGCCTCTAATGCACCCAGCTGCAAATGCAGGGCCTCTGCTGCCTGTCCTGAATCTCTCTGAGTCCCTTCCCCTCCCCCACCTTGTTCACCACCCAGCAGCCCATGGGCCCTCTTAAAGGGTCAGGCATCCATGTGAGGC
>NW_026594992.1:10806-13245 GCF_907164565.1 Psammomys obesus | reverse complement strand
AATTAGTTATATAATGAAAATACACAACTTTCATTAAAGAAATTATTTTACATGTGTATTTCACAAATGAACAAAATATAAATATGAACATAAAGGCTTAGTCAATAGAAACTGCTGCAGTATTTGTGGACATCAGCAATGCACAGAATTAAAGATTGTTTCACTGCCCAATACTTGGCAAGGATTGCTTACTTAATGCTATATAAAAGCCAAAAAGATTTCCAATCGAAAAAAATTTAAATTGGTTTTTATGCCACATTGTTAATGGCTTTGGAAGTCCTAAGTTCTTTGGGATCCTAGATAGAAGGAATTTTTGAGGCTAGATTCAGTAGGCTAGCCTGAGCAACATAGTAAAACTCTGCCTCAGAAAACCAAAACCAACAAAAACAACATGGAAGATATACTTAAACATCTAAAGCCTACAAGTTCTTTTTCTTGTCTACAGTGAATAGTTTTTCAGTATGAAAAAGGGATAGTCACACAGGAAAATAAAGTCAGTTGGCTCTTAGCAGTAGGAGATATATCTCACAATACCAATAAGTGAATTCCTCCTGGTTTTCAAGGTTTTCTATCCCTGTCAAGTTTTAAACTTGAGTCAGAAAAAACAAACAAACACACAAACAAACAAACAAACAGAATTTCTATCTGATTGAAATAGGCTTCATTGGATACAAAAACCTAGCTTGGAAGTCAGCAGGAGAGTGAAAGCATATTTAAGGATGTGCAACAGAAAATTTGGAAACTCTGTATATCTCAACACACACCCTGAGCATCCTAGGGAATAAAAGGCTGGAAATAACTTTAAGAGAACTGAGGGAAAGTGAGGACAAGTTGACTTAGAATAACCCAGTCATCACCACTTGGGTGTCTTCATGCAGTTATCAAGCCAATTCTGCTTCTGGAGATTGAAGTTTAACATGAATTCCTTTACCAGTTGCACTTTCAGCATATTCTTAAGTAAAGTCTTCATTCCTTCAGCATCTGAAAAGATGTTTATTTTGGGCAAATGCTCACCTATCCACAGTTCTGTGATTGAAAGATCATTTGGAAAGGGGTTTTATTTTCATGAAAACTATAACAACTTGCAGAATAGCACCAAACATGGGCATGCTTCAGCACCAGTGAATGACATTGCTAAACATCTGGACACAGAGGCTCCTCACTCTCTTCTCCTTCCCAGACTCCTGAGAAGACTGCCATAGAGCCGTGTCATCAGAGTCATTCTTTCTTAGGGTCCAGGACCCAAACAGAGACTTCAGACTCACAAGTCTGCTTAGATTTCATTTGCCTCAACTGATGTTTTGCGAATGTTGAAGTCCCAGTGGTTTGGGGTGAGAATTCATGGTTTGTCTCTGAAGAGAAACCAGGATTGATGTGATTTGATTGATCTTCAATCAAACCAGGGTCAGAACAGTTGGAAGTTGAGTGAATACAAACAATACATTAATAATTCTTGCTGTCTTCCCGTTCCTTCATCTTGTCCACCAATTTCATGTTCTTTCTCTTCCTCTCACTTTCAAAGAACAAAAAGATAACACCCAGACAACAAAAACTAAACGCCCACAAAACAAAATAAAAAATTCAATAAATTAAAAAATGCCAAAACCAAACAAAACTCATCTAGTAGAAATTAGAGAAAAGGAAAATTCTGATTAAAAAATATTTTATCAATGAAAGTGTTAATTTAATGGATAGTAATTACTACCTCCTTAGAAAGGGAAATTTTTTTTCTTCGATATAGGGACACCCAGTTTACCAACCATGACATCGCTAAGGTAATGCCATCCTGTCCTGACTCCATTTTGTTTCTGCTTAGAGATTTCTCAGTCACATCTGACTTGGCAACACGTTTGATATTTCCTTCACCCTGACCTTGGTCCAGACATATTGACCAAAATAAACAATATTTATACAAGCTAAACATGAATTTAAATAGTTTAAGAAGGTGAAAGTTAAGGTTAAATGTCATATTGTACCTGAAGTAACTGCTACGTACTATCAAAACAAATGTTCAAAAGTTCCTATGACAATGAAAAAACTAAAGACTGAACACTGGTTTGTCTTGAGAAAGCCACTCAGGCCTTATCACAGATTGATTTATTGACTTTGATGTTTTTAATTTATTGCTTTTATTTTGGTTAAAATAGAATTACATCATTTTTTACATATTACATTAAATCCCTGAAACCCCTTCTGTGTCCTTTATCTCCAGTCTCTGCCATGTTCTTCAGTGATAACTTCAAATCCATAGCCTCTTTTTCTATGATTATTGTTGTTTTACACAGATAGATGCATACACACACAAAAACATGTAAAGGCCAAATTTGGTGTCCATGCACTCAAAGGTGGAGATTCAGGTTTTTCAGAAAACATAACTTATTAAATGTGTCCTGGGACATGAATATCAGTATTTATCATTAGCAACAAGAGCTTTGAACC
>NW_026594992.1:7151-10796 GCF_907164565.1 Psammomys obesus | reverse complement strand
CTATCATAAGTCCACAAGATGGCAGTGTCTTCTTAGGGATCCTAAGTAGAGTTCTCAAGTGGGAGAGAGGAAGGGAGGGCAGGAAGTAGAGGGAGGGGTGGAGAAAGGGCTGGAGGAAAGGCTTGGTGATGCAGAGGTGGTGAAGAGAGTCCCTTTTCTCATTGCTAGCAAAGTAGCTTTTCATGTTTCCTGAAGCAGGAGAGGTGGAAACTTTTGAATGTGACCATACGAGTTTAGAGTTGAGAATCTGAATCCTAAGTGAAGAGGGAGGAGAGATGAAATCCTTGAGTGTTTCACTAGTGGTCCTGTGGCTTCAATTAAGCTGTAAGTTTGGGAATTCCTTTTTTTTAATTTCTTTTTTTAAATTATTATTATTATTTTTTTTATTAATTACACTTTATTCATTTTGTATCCCCCCATAAGCCCCTCCCTCCTCCCCTCCCGTCCCACCCTTTCCCCCCCTTTCTGCATGCATGCCCCTCCCCAAATCCACTGATAGGGGAGGTCCTCCTCTCCTTCTTTCTGATCTTAGTCTATCAGTTCTCATCAGAAGTGGCTGCATTGTCAGGGTTCTAGGTTATCTCCACGGATAGTCCTTCGTTGGGGAATTTCTTTGGGATCCAGGTGTGGTATATAAAGTTGTTGCTGCTCCAGGCTAATGGTAGAAAACACATATGTTTTTAATCTATGGTTAGGGGTGGGAGGGCTATTGAAAAAGCATTCTGCTGTGTTAGTATCCATATGCATCCAGGTCCGTTTGTCTGACCTTTGTCCTTCTGCACAGGGGTGAGCAGCCAGCAGAAGGTGGAGCAGATCCCAGAATCCCTCAATGTCCCAGAGAGAGCCATGGCTTCTCTCAACTGCAGTTTCAGTGATCGTAATTCTCTGTACTTCTGGTGGTACAGACAGCATTCTGGGAAAGGCCTCGAGGCGCTGATGTCCATCTTCTCCAACGGTGACAAGGAAGAAGGCAGATTCACAGCTCACCTCAATAAAGCCAGCCTGCATGTTTCCCTGCACATCAGAGACTCCCAGCCCAGTGACTCTGCTGTCTACCTCTGTGCAGTGAGCACACGGTGCTCCCCAGGCACCTGCAGCCTGCACACAAACATACTGGGCCACAAAATGCCTTATAGAGAGCTCAGACCCCACAGTGGAGAAATTCTGTTTCTATTCTGTATGCAATGGGAATTAATAGCAAGAGCAGCAAGGGCTTGGGATTGACTGGGAAGGTATTTTCACATTTTGAAAAGAAGTAGTCCTGACGAGAAAGGCAAACTATTGGTTCATTTGAAACATTTTCCACTTTTCTCTTCTCACATGCTGATGGTTAGGGAACAATGTTGGAAACAAATATATGGCCATGACACTCACCACATGCTGTGCTATGAAGAACCATCACCACTACAACACTCTAGCTTCCTTGATTTTAAGAGCTGTAAATAAAACCTTCCTGTTTTTTAGTTTTTAAAAACAGCCTAGAAAGTCACAGGTTTCTGTATATCAGGCTCATACATATTTGCTTCTGGTTGTCTCTTCTCCCATCTCATCTTCTCTGCCAGCTCCCGGGTCCCCATTCCCACTCAGTCCTTGCTCCCAATATCCCTGCTTCTACTTCCACATCATGGGTTCTGTTACCTCCCACTCATCTGTCTTAATGCTTCAATTTCTCCTCTCATTGGCTGCTTTCTAGTTGTGTGATGTCTACACACACTCATATGCATATGAATACATAAAAATTAGAAGTGAGGATTTGCATGTATTTGTCTCTCCAAGTCTGAATAACTCACTGTAGTATTTTTCAGTTGTGTCTATTTTTATACCAATTCCATAGTTTTATATTTCTGAGTAATACTCATCTGTCTATGTCTCTGTCTATCTATTTCTGTCTATATCTATCTATTATTTATCTCTATGTATCTATTTACCAACTATCTATATATCTATAGTTGTATCTATCTATCTATCTATCTATCTATCTATCTATCTATCTATTAGATAGGTATACATCTACAGCAAGTTCTTATTCATTGTTTTCTTCATAACACATAGAATGCCTTCATTCACAAAGAATTATAAACAGAGCAGCAATAAACAGGATTGAGTGTGTATTTTTGTAGTAAGAGATAGAGTATTTCAAATATATAACAAGAAATTACAGAGTTAGGCCACATAACACAACCTATTATAGGTTTATGAGGCCATTTTATGCTTATTATCACAGGTGTCACATCAGTGTATGCTTCCTGCAACAGTGAATGAAATCTCCCTATTTCTCAACATCCACACCAGGATTGGTTGCCATTAGATTTCTTGAGGATAGTTGTTCTGAATGAGATGTGACGAAGTCTTAAATCAGTTTAACTTAATTTTAGTGATGACTAAGGATGTTCATTGCTTTATTTATTGGCCATTTGCATTTTTTCTTTTGATAATTCTCTGTGCCCAAACCCATTTTTTTGATTGATTGTTTTTATTGTTTAGGTTTTTTTGTATGTGTGGTTTTATCTTCTGTCAGATGAGTAGCTGGCAAGATTTTCTCTCATTTGTAGTTTGTCTCTTAGATTTGTTAACTGTCTCATTCCCTGCCTTCGTGTATTTACTTTCATTAATTCATTTAGCTTTGGATAAGATTTTGTTGTGGAGCCTATGCCGGCCTAAAACTCTTGATCCTTCTGTTTCACCCCAAGATATGGGATTACAGGCTTGTGTCACCATAAGTGCCTCTATTTATTGCTATTTAAAATGCTGAAAATGTCCCCTCACTTGGTATATTCACGTTGGTGCTCACTGAAGATTAACCACAAGTCAGTGCAGTAGCTCTGGATTTTATCATTCATGGATACATGAAAATGTTATGTAACAGATCTCCCTGGGAGTGAGTAATGTACTTCCTTTATCTTAGTCTCTCAAGACACTGTTTATACAGTCTATGGGTCCAGGAAACCCTGGATAGCAGGGACTGAATATTTGGTTAGGTGTGTTCACAGACACCCTTACTAAAAGGATGCAACAGAATCAGATTTTTCTATACATTCTCAGTGTTTAGAAGTGGAGACTGAACAAATATTTCCAGATCATGGAAGAATAATGTGAAACACTCCAAAGCATGTATTTAAAAGACATTATATTTTACCATGATAGGTAGATATAAACAGCGATATAGTAGATCTTTTTCATCATTATTATTATTATTATTTACTTTATGTGCATTGGCCCTTTTCCTGCAAGGATATCTGTGTGAGGATGTCAGGTCCCTGGAACTAAGGTTACAAATAGATGTGAGCTGCCATGTAGGTGCTGGAAATTGAACACAGATCATATGGAAGAGCAGCCAGTGCACTTAACTGAATCATGTATCTCTCCAGCACCATGGGATAATCATTCTTAAATAAAATATGGCCGCTGGTGAGTTTCACATGCTGCAGTCTATGTCCCATAATGGACATATGGGTAACACACTAACTGGACAAAGTAGGTTATAGGGAAAGAAAGGACATGAATCTGGAGAGGAGTTTGTTAGGGAGAAAAAAAAATATATATATAATATATTAGAATATAATATGTTAGAATATAATAAATAAAGACATATGATATAATAATATAATATAATATAATATAATATAATATAATATAATATAATAT